>NC_088921.1:73040000-73042500 GCF_038396675.1 Hydra vulgaris | reverse complement strand
AATTTGTTAGACTATACCAAGTCTACTCAAATCACCACCAATATTGATTTTACAAAAAACCGAAACACTTCCACTCAAAGACAATTATCCACCTTTGATATCAACAATGTAGACGATTGGAAACAAACAAGATGGTCGTTTCTCAATTCAAAATCTGAACCGCTTACCTTTAGTAATCTTAGCTCTACCGCTTTTTTTAATTCTACATTAAAGATTCAAATGGTTCCGTTTTACAATTAACTAGTTTGATTAGTATAAAATAATGTCTTTTATTTTTTATTATTATTAAGAAAATATAAAAAGAAAAAAAAGTTGTAATTTTTTTTTCACCAACTCTATTTTTTTTTACAAAAATTAGTCTCTTTTGCGCCAAAGGAAGATATAATAAAAATTTATTCAATGTTTGAAAAAAAACCTAAAACTAAATCAACACTTTTACACATATGTTCAAACTGCTTTCAAGAAGTAAATGCTGTCGATAAAATAAACGGATTATGTAAAAACTGTATTATTCAACAAAGAGCCATTTATCAAGTCCGCTCATTCATAATAACAACGAAAAAAAGAAAAAAAAATTGAATAAAAAAAGTTCAATTGAGCTTGGTTACACTCGAGCTTTAAAAGACGTTAAAAACAAAAGAATACCAATTAAAAAAAACACTTCAGAATCAGAAGATGAATAAATAGAAAAAAAATTATTTTGTTTAAAAAAAAAAGGGTTCATTAGCTAAATATATGAGAGTAGACAACGGTAATCGTTATACACCTAATACAAACGGTCTTGTTGCTATTGAAGATGTTTAGCACAAGCAGATAACGAAATCGTTTATTACAAGAAGCAACAAGTGGTAATATTAGCGGTGAACATTAAGCTATTTTAAATGAAAAATATCCTGGTTTTCAAACAGCTCAATCTCAAGATGAAGTCATTGCTGTTAATAATCAAAAATTCTCTTACGATCTTACTTCTGACATGGCTAATTTAATTACTTTTATCACTATTCTTAACGAATGGACATATCCACCAGATTGGTATTTGGATTTTGATTTAATTTTTATAAAAATTTGAGCACACAAATAAAATGACGATGATTAAAATCAATAGACGATGCTTTATTACAAAGACTTTGTCTAGTCACAAATTTTATTCACGCTTTAATTAAAACTATCAAACTTTATCCCAATTATCAAAAAAACAAAACTGCTTGCTCAAACAATGCTATAATTAATCGCTCTTATGATCGTTTGTGATCTTTACTGATTAAAAAAAGTTATATGAAAAGTTTTAGAGAATTGATGATTAATCCTAATTTAGGTTTAATGGAAAACAGTGATAATCTCACAAACCCTATTACTTTTTTGCTGAAACAACTATTAGAATGGATATGACCAATGACAGACGCCGACGTAACAACGCTTGCCAATGTGGGAGTAGCTATTAAAAACCCAATTATTTATTGCAATACTTATAGACTTAAACCCAATTTACCGTTAAAAAGATCTTTATATATCAACAGTAAAAAAGACGAGATGTATACTTTACTACGTATTGCTCACTATGAACAAGTTGTAACCAATATAGAAAATGTTGCAGAAGTCACTGTCAATGTAGGAAGTATAAAAACAACCGATCTTGTGCCCCACAGTATTATATTTTTCGTTAATTCTAAAAAAGAAACCAATCATTTAAGCAAAAGTTGCTTGTTGCCGGTTGAAATGGCTTGCAATATCATTAAAAAAGTCACTCTTTATAATTTTAGAAGAACATTTGTTAATTCAGCGGGTGATACTACCAAATATGATTTGACAAAGCAAGATGATCAATGGGCAATTTGGAGAAGTTATGTTTCTTGGTGTTAAGGAAATACACCCTCTACTTTTAACATTAACAATTTTGCAGATTATTATAATAGTGACGATGACAGTTTTTTGAGACATCCTACTTTATATTTTAGTACTAATAACACAACTGAACCTGTAGTCATCGACACCACTAGCGATATCAATTTCATCAACGATAAACCTCCAGTTGTTTATGCTGGAAATAATTCGTTTCAAATCAATGTTCAATTTACAGATCAATTTAGAGGAGTACTTACATGTATTTGCAATATCCAGCTGAAATTGTAGAAAGCGGTGTAGGAGACAATTATCAAGTAACCTATGTTCCTACCAAATTTAAATCATCTTAAATTTATCATAAAACATTTTTTACTTTTTATTAAACGAACCCTATTTGTATTGTAGTTTTATAAGTAAACGACTATTTATTTCTAAAAAAATCTTAAAAATCAAATCTTGTTATTTTTATTCTTGTCTTAATGGCTCGCAGGCGTACAAGAAGAAGCGTACACCGTCGTCGAGCTCGTCATCATAGAGGAAAAGGAAAATTTTTTACAAAAGTTAAAAATTTTGCCAAACGACTTTTAAAATCAAACGTTGGAGGTTACGCTTTAGATTATCTTCAAAAACAAGGCAATGCGTAAAAAAATTTTGTTGT
>NC_088921.1:73025000-73035000 GCF_038396675.1 Hydra vulgaris | reverse complement strand
AACCAGCCCGATTGGGTTCTATTAAAGCGAGAATTTATTGGACCCTGTTTTATCCATAAGTTGTATAAATCTGTGCTTTTAAAAACTGCGTATGGTGGAAGAATTTCTCCAACACTATTTCCACAAAACATTACAGAGAAACAAACTTTACTGCTATTCATTATTCTCTCAGGGTACTTAGTTCCACGTTTCATAACAAATTTTTTATTTCCAGGCTCATCACGCAAATTTGTTTCATCATAATTCCAAATGTTATAAGGTTGAACTCCTTCAAGCTCAAGTCTAATATTTTCAAAATAAATTTTTAAGTGTTCTTTGTTTATAGCTACACGTTTTCTTTTAATATTTGATGCTATTTTTTGGGTTAACTGTGAATGTTTCATAAAACTTGAGGCCCAATATTCACAAGGAGTATTGTTTTAAATATTTTTACAGTACGGCTTTGCGATTTTAATTAACCAGCTACTAACATTTTAATATCAAGTTTATTTAATGAAAATCCCCGATCACACATGACCTTGATTCTAGATGAAAATAACTGCTCCTCATCATAAGTAAATATGGTTGGTGCACCAATGCATTTTTTATGCTTTGACTTCATTTTATTATGTATAGTGCTTCATGGTATACTAAACCTTTTTGAGGCTTGACGAAAAGACATATCTTCATTAATTGCGACCAAACACTCTTTCAAAAGAATGGTATTAGAACAAGTGTTGTATGCACGTTTTCCAACACTTTGCTTGTTATATTTACTAGGCATTATGCTTTAAACAAAAGTGAATATAAATAACACAAGCAAACTGCAATGTAGTAGTTTATTAAACTATAATATAATTTTATCAAATTGCAATTAAATTTAAAAATAAGAGTCTCTAAATTTTAATTTTGTTATAAAGTTAACAAAGTTATGATTTAGCAACAACAACAACAAATAGTTTAACAAGAAAATATACTTTTTTGTATAATCCTAAAATACATTTATGCTAAAAACTGTTTTTCAAAATAAACTATTAGGATAATACGCTTCAAGAAAGTATTATAGTTATAATAAATAACGATCAAAATACTTTAAAATGAATATTATTTACATGGCCAAAGTTACCCCGAAAGAGTATATACCTACTTTGACCACCCTGTAAAAAAAACCAGAACTTTGTTACTTAAGTCAAAAACTTTTCACTTAATTTTATCTGAACCTTTGTCTTTAAAACAGAAGTAAAACTGAGTTGTTTGCTACCATTTTTATCTTCGCCCAGACAACATTCTGTTTTACAGTTTTTGATGGTGTTTTACCAAGATGTAGTTTTCATTCTTTTTTCACTTATAGTAAAGAGCATTTGCAACAAACTTCATATCAAAACTTAAGCAAGAAAGATTGCATTTACAAACAAAACAAAAATTGTATAACGTTACTTAACAGATAAAAAGTTACAGATGTTTAATTAAAACTTTTAAAAATGGCCAAAGTTACCTCGCTGGCCAAAGTTACCCCGGTTTACGGTATGTATTATTATACTGTTATGTATTTTTATTAATATGTTATTTCATTGTTCTCATTCTCATTTAATTCTTTGATTTTGAATAATTTGCAAAACTATTAATAAAGCTGTTTTTTAATTTATTTTGTCATTGATTATCATAGAGTTATAAAACTTTAAGTACAATCCGAATTTTAGAAATCTACTTAACAGTTTAATATTTTTAAATAACTTGATAGTGTTCAAAAAAAGCAACGGCTGATAGTCGTTCAAAAAAAGGTACGGCTTATTCATGGCACAGAGGTAGCTCTTTCATTGACACAATGTTAATTTGAAATTTAAAGCAAAAAATTAACAAAATTGAAAAATTTGTCAACATATGTTTAACCAAATGAATACTTGCTTTTTATTTGAATTTATTTATTTATTTATCAAAATAACTCACTTGAGCGTAAAATTGCCCTTGTTTATTGTACAAAGAGAGTGCTCGAGCAGTAAAAATTAGTAAAAACACTTACTTAATTAAGTCTGTCGAAGAAAATTGGATATTAACCTACTACTAAAATACAGTTTTTTTCTCAGATCATATTGGCTCACTTAAAGATTTGTTGTACATACTTATCTAAGACAATCCTGAAAATTTCAGATCGATTAGAGTAAGGGCAAATTTGGGAAACAATTTTAAAGTTTTTAAGTATTTTCTTGGTTTAAATATTCAATTTAAATGCATTCTCATTATTTAAGTATTATAGTACAAACTTTATATGTATATTTATATGTATTCTTTCCATTATAAAATTTAAATATTATGGAATATATATTTACCATACAACCTTAAACATTAGCGCAGATACGGGGGTAGACGTTTAGTAGTCTCCTCATCCTCCATATTTTTCAAACCTTGTTTTTCCAATTAAGTTTTGATTCTGGCTACCTTAGTTTCGTTTGTTTCTGGAATCACTACGTTTAACATAAATCAACGTAACGGATGATTTTGGAGGTGAGAAAGACTTGGAACCAAATTTACGTTGAAAAAAAACAAAACATTTTCTCAAAAAAAATGTATAAAGTAATCAGGTTTAGATGAAAATAAATTTATTTATTGCTTTGCTTTGACTATTAGTTAGGATAAATTTGTTTTTCTTTAGTTGACCATAGACTGTCTTTGATGCCTCTATGAAAAGCTTTAACGATTTTTCCACTAACTGTGGAAATTTGTTGGGTAAATCCGAAAGAATAGATTTTTTCCAAGTTTTCAAAGCATTCTCTAGCTCAAATGATGAAAATAGGATAGAAGTGGAGGTTCGACCGAAAATAAGAAACATCAACTACATCACTCCATGTTTCAGCGTTAAAGTTATTAGGCATAATAAATTTCGCTTTGAATTTTGGTTTCACTTCAGGATTTACTACTCTTGATTGCCTTAAGTGGAAAACTTGCGCAATAGCTTAAGGCTATATATATATATATATATATATATATATATATATATATATATATATATATATATATATATATATATATATATATATATATATATATATATGTTTTAAACAAGTACAATTTATCAGTTGATACAGTAACAAAACACCATGATGTAGGCTGCTTTGCAACAGCAAGCATCTTTTTTTAGAAAAAATTGGCAAAGTTTAACTTGAAAAATTATAGCAATTTGTGTATATTTTTTTGTATTTCATAAATAAGTTATTTAAAATAGTCTGAAAACGATGGTGGTTGGCAATCAAAATATGTTGTTGTTGTTGAACCATATAGACACGTGTATTGCGCATTAACGCACATACCAAATACATTTTAGAAACCGGACTAAGTCCTACTTTAAGGTTCTTTCTAAAGTCTAAAAATTTAAACTAGTTAACAATATCTCCAAATATCCATTAAACAGCAACGCAAACTTTACTCATACTTTTGTTACAAATGAGCTGCCCAAAGCATATGTTAGCTCCTTTAAATCCACATTGTAAATGAACTCTATGGGGGTATGCAGGGTCTCCGTTAACACACAATGGTTCTCTATTGCTATTAAAAGAATAAAGTGCTAAATTATTATGTAAATTTGAATTAGCGAGCATACCACTATCATGTCTTTTCCTTTCCACAGGACCATAAAGATTTGCAATTAAGCCTTTGGATGCAACTAGTGATTGGAACTATATTTCATGACATCTTTTATGTCCATTACAAAGTACTCTTCGGTGCTCTCTAGGACGACTTATTACTCTTAAAGTTCCATCCATAAACCCCCAGCAGTTCTTAAGAGACGCTCCTTTAGCATGAATAGCAGCAGCATACATTTCTAGGTGCTGAGTGTCTAACCATCCCTGATCTAGGTTGGTCAGTAAATGGCCCCATTGTATAAATAATAAATTCATGAAATGATTTAAAATCATACACAATTACGGTACTGGTCTTGCAAATCGAGGTATCATATCTTAAAACCTGCAAGTAAGCAAAACGTTTTAAAAAAGTTTCGTCAGCTGCTGTGGTGGCGCCATTGTAACACGTATTTTCGGGAAATTTTAAGAATATCGATCAACTCGTATATATCTTTTAATAAAAACCGAAATTCGCTTTTGGCATCATCCACTGACATCTTGTCTAATTTAAATCTTGAATAGCTGTGATGAAGATATTTAAGGTACTTGATTTATTAACATCGTAAAGTAATAACAGCTCTTCATTGTTTATTGTGTTATCAGAATGAGAAATAAGTAACTGATTACAAACCTGAGATAATTTTGGCATATTAATTTAAAAAATTAATTTTAAACTGCGTTTTTTTGTTACACTGTCGCACCGAATGATTTTTTTACTTCAAAATTATACGATAATTATTAAAAAAAACTCATACATAAACTTATCAAACCGTGACGTTTTCATATTAATTACCAATATTTTACTAAAAACGGCTACGACAACAACGACTTATAAAATCTGAACTTTTACGTTCTCGTCGCAGTTGGCGTTTCGGTTTCGTAAAGTTGGTAATAATTAAGTTTGCAACACAAGAAAGTAATGATGCTTTAGCTTGGTTTTTACACGCGTTTATGCATGGAAAAAAACTCCTGCGTTTATGTACTGGAAAACTTAAGTTAAAATGAATGTATTTGTATTAACCATGCTAAAGACACAACTACATATTTTAAAACCACACTTTTGAAGAAACCATGCTAAAACATTGCTTTCTTTAAAGTGTGCTTTTTTAAATTTTCTTATTGTCGTTAAATTTAAGTACAGGTATATGAACCACAAAAATTATTGCACCCTAAAAACTACACAGTTACTCATTGTAATGTAGCTAGTCTGATTTACACCAAAAATGTATATGGGTTTGATTTGTTTAAATCAGCTTTTCATTGTTATAGCTTTAAGTAATCGTTTAAAGCTTCTTTTAAAACTTTTTCTGGTTTTTCAAATCAAATATTTCAGTAAGAGCACCATAAAACATATAAATTTCAGATTAAGTTTGCAATGTGAACTTTTTTATAAACCCTTAAGTGCCCTTTTCAATAATAATGATAAAGTCAAATTATTTTGCAGTATTATTTTTTACATTTGAGCCAAGTTCAACTTAATAGTGATGTGGTTTTGGGGTGCATTTAGAAAATAAATTTAAAAGTTAAAAAACCACAACAAAAAAAATGTTTAATAACAACTTAAAATCATAATAACTTCAAATCATACACTACATTTGAAAAGAATGTTTTAGTTATACATAAACTCAAAAACTATTCATCCCTCTTGATGTATTACTATTTGAATTTAATAAACCTTTTCTTGGATTTGTCTCTGTTTTTTGCATTGATACAGTAACAAAACACCATGACGTAGGCTGCTTTGCAACAGCAAGCATCTTTTTTAGAAAAAATTGGCAAAGTTTAACCTGAAAAAATATAGCAATTTGTTTATATTTTTTTGTATTTCATAAATAAGTTATTTAAAATAGTCTGAAAACGATGGTGGTTGGCAATCAAAATATGTTGTTGTTGTTGAACCATATAGACACGTGTATTGCGCATTAACGCACATAGTTTTTTGCAAAGCTGCAGCAGGAAAAATCATTGCAGGTTTGTTGCCTTTAACACAATACGCTAACTTGCTGCACTGAGATTTAAAATATTGTGGCATTTTGGACATTCCCTAAACATTGCTACTTTACAAATGTTTCCAGTACATACACATATCTCTTTACATTTAATAAAGATTTTCTTTACTCCTTTTTTTTTTCTGCATTTTGCAATTGTGTTTAGGCGTTGCCTTTTGTTCTTTCTTTTCATTAATGCTTGCAACTAAACTCAAAATGTCTTTAGCTTTATGGATCCATGAACTTGAGTTATTCGTGTTGAACTGGTATATAGATTTGGTTTTACTTTTCTATTAGTCATAAATTCTGGTATCTCTTCTCGTTACCCTCGTTAATCAAAGATTGAGCACTTTCAAACTTTTCTTTCCAATACAATGCTGATCCTCTTCTTCTATCATGAGAGGCAACAAATGATGAATCAGGGGAAGTCAATGTTGATTGCATGGATAAAACTGATGCCACTTCAGGAGTCTCTATGCAATTATCTGCTCTATCAAACTTGTCCTGCTGTATGAATTAGACTGAAGGCTTCATTGGTTACACCAACTCCCTTTGCAGCTATCAGGAGAGTGGGTTTTGTTGCCCATTTATCCCATATATTTGCTAGAATAAGCATCAATGCTTCTTTGTTTAAAGAATTTCCTCAGTAAACATTTCATTATTTTCTTTTTCTATATTCATGATGAAATTTTTATTTAACAGGGCTAATACTTGTCTAATCCCTGTTGAATCTGGTGTGGTAATAAACATCCATATGTATCTTGATTGAAGGAATGATATAACATGATAATCAAATCTCGAACTATATCCATCTGATAATAGGACCACTGGTCTTTTTAATATTTTTCTCTTTTAAATACCCATCAAATTCCTTAAAAGTAGCCAAAAGTGTATGGCCATCTGATACGCCATGGTCAAACATTTTCAGATGTTTTATTTTAGCTGCTGCTTCTTAGGTGCCATCAAACTTGTTATACCAATATTTCCAAATATTACTTGACACATACAGACCTCTCCTGAAATTGTAAGTTTTTTTAGTAATATGATCTCAGTTCATTTAAGTTTAAAAAGTTACTAAACAGAACAGTTTTATTACTTTACGTTTAATGTTGTTAAATGTATAGTGAGACTAAATTAAACCATTAAGTCTTAATAATAATAAAAATAGATTTATTAAAAAATATAGTTTAAATAAAAAAATTGGTTTTACATCTGAAAATATTGGTCTAAATTCAATTATTTTAAGAAAATATCAAATACAAAAATAAAAATAAACTTGAGAATGGCACGAAGGGATGGATGGTAACACATTCTCTGTTCTCTTTCTGCATTTATTTGGATTGATCTCCTTTCGCTGCATAGACCAAACTAGAAGAAGTTCCATCAACACCATAATGAATGAACTGTGGAGTTTCAACATTTGTTAAAAACTCTTGTGGTGTCAATATTTTCTTTCGAAATATTCGAAACTTTCCTCTATGTGCTCAGCTTCTGTCATAATTCCAGCAGCAATAAGTTCCTCTGCAAGTGTATCTACAACATAATTGATTAAATTAGCTATACTTATATGCAATAACAAGACTTTAAAAAAGAAAGGAATTTAAGAGAAAACACATATTATAACACAACTAATTAGATAATGATTTATTTTCTTGAAACATGATATCATCATTTTTCAATAACAAAAAAACCTGTGTGATTGCGAGTAATTTTTTTTCGCACAATTTAAAGCTCTGTTGATTGATACTTGTTCTTGACGTATTTTGTTTTGCATGTTTTGCATGAAATGTTAGCCAAAATGAACGATTAAATCCAAAAAAATAAATATGCAAACGTAGATCAATTTTTTTTAAAAGGTATTTTTTATAGTTTGTGAAAAATCAAATTTAGCTTAAAGATTAAAAAAAAAGACTAAAGATTTTGAAAATAAAAGTAAATTTTAGAAATACCGTTGATTCTTTAATGCCAATTTAGCTGCAGATGACAATGGATGATATTTTCGTCCTTCTTTTGATATCTTGTTTGTGTAATCTCTTATTTTCAATTTATCTAACATTAATTTAGTCAGTTGTGCTGTATTTATACCTTGCAAAGATCAATTTTTGTTTTTCACAAATCGTACAATTGAATTCTCTTCTTCTTCTAATAATATAGAGCAGTATTAACGTTCTTTTTCTGTTTCTATTTTACCATCCAAACGTCGATTTATTGTCTCCCAATTTTTAATCAAGGGGAAAAGTCTTGATTTCATGGCACAATGTCCTTATACATTATTAGCTTTTTTACCATGCTACAGCTTCTGTAAACTGTTTAATTTTTGAATTTGTGTGTTTTCTTGCAACAACTGCTTCTGATATACTACTTGGGTATATTGACCTTGTTCCAAAACGCAAAGTAAACTTTGTTGTCATTTTAAAAACATTTTCATTTTTTATTTCTGTATTGCAAATAAAATATATATATATAAGTTGCTTTGACAGTAATTTAAAGCAAACACAAGTAAATCTAATAAAACTACTACATGTGGTAAAATTTTATATGCATAACAAGAATATATTATACTTATATGCAATTTTAAGAACAATTATTGGATAGTAAAGAAAAAACTAATGTGGTTTCGGGGTGCGCATAATGGGGGTTTTGTAGTGAATAACATGCTTGATAAAAAAGTAAGTTTGCAATCACATATAAAATCAACTCAGAATATAATATAACTACCGCAAAACAAACCCTGAAGCTTAAACTTGTTTGGAAAAAGTTTTATTTGCATTTTTGTTGATGTGGATTTTGAGGTGCGCATTGAAAAAACAATGACTATATGACATGGTAAAAATTAGAAACCAATTCTAAATAATTTCCACCAGCCTTCTGGAAGGAGTTATTTATAGTAGTAGTATTGAAAAATATTAAGAACGTTTGTAAATAAATTGTCCATAAGAAAATACGAGCATGCCATTATTCGTGCGGTTTTTGCGGTGCACCTAACTCTTGTGTTTGCTTGCCCTTTTTAAAGTTTTTTTTAAGATTTGTAGAAATATATATACATTAATAGAATATATAGAACTATGTTTTTTATAGTTTCAATTTTTTACTGTGCGTTTAATAACACCAATAATTAAATATTTTATTAAATACTTAATATTATTAATTAATACTTAAATATTTTATTTTAATGAAAGAAAATTATTTTTATTATATAATATTTTATTATATAAAGTTAATAATTAAATATTTTATAAAATTCGTAATATTTTTATAAAAAGTATCATGTATTTAAGTGTTATAAAAAAAGAATGTCAAGACAGCTTTTATTTTATTTTTAGTTTCCTTTTATTTAAATTTCTTTAGTTTATACGTTTTTTCAAAGTACATAAATTTAACTAACAAAATTGAGAAAAATTCACAAGTTTTGTACCAGCGCCATAGCAAGCTATATGTATATAAATATATATATATATATATATATATATATATATATATATATATATATATATATATATATATATATATATATATATATATATACGGCTGCGTATAAATTTTTTTAATAAAAATATATTTGTTTTAATTCAATATATATTATTCGATATTTCGCTGATCTATTGTGATCGGCGTCATCAGGTATAATTAAAATCGTTATAATAAAAAACAAACCGTTAAAAAGATAACATTAAAAAGAGCATGAGAAAATACAAACAAGGATTAAATGTTGACGCCAGATAATCTAACAAAAATGACTCCCAAGCTTTCGTTGTGACGTTATCACCATCATCCCTATTAAGCACATTTTTGCCATTTCCTAACACTCGTAGAACTTTAGCTTTGTTAATTTCCAGGGATTCTCGAATTTTCCGAATATGATTTTCTGTAGCTACTGATAAGGTTTTCTGATTTACCCAGTCAAACGTACCTTGGAATGATTTGGAATGCTCAATAGCACCAGAACTAGCCCATTTTCCTTTTTTACCATTTTTCTGGTGCTCAATACATCTTTATAAAATTTTCTTTTTGGTTTTACCAATGTATATAAAGTTGCATGAACATTTTGTTTTGTAGACGCCTGGGTTTGTATTTGGAGGAAGTTTGTTTCATTGTTACAGAATATATTGTTTAAATTTGGAGATAATTTAAATATGACTTTTATGTTTTGTTTTTTAAATTCTTTTCTAAGTTTAGGGCCTACAATTGGTATTCATGGTAACTTTATAAATGCTTGGTTGTCAGTTGGTTGATAGTTGGTATTTTTTTCATCTATTATAATATATAGTCTCTGGCGATATCAGTTAAACTGTTCTTGTCATGCACGTTTTCAACAAATATTTTTATTAAAAACTAAATTTCCTGTTGGAGGTATTTTTGAAAACATATTCTTTTTTCACGGCATAAAAACCCTTTTCATTTACGGCAGTGAAAATA
>NC_088921.1:73000000-73020000 GCF_038396675.1 Hydra vulgaris | reverse complement strand
CATATACTAGAAGTTTAAAGTGAGGAGTAGTACACGTAGCCATCGCTTCATTTGTTAAATATTTTTTTTGTGTTGCCAGTATTTGCTTTAATATCAGCAAATAGCAAAATTAATTAGTTTACATCCTGATAAATAGATTTACTTTGTTTCGATGAAGAGTAGTTGAAATATTTTCTATTTTTTTATTTTTTTATACTCTATATTTTATTCTCTATTTCTTATCCTCTAATATCTATTTTCTTAAAAAACAATTAGGTAGTTTTTGCTGTATTTTGAGTTACAAAAAAAATTTTCAAAACCGTTCTTTCAATTGCATCTATGTTGCTATGCGAGTTTGTGCCAAATGTGCATACCTCAAGTTCATATGTAAGCTTAGGAACTATTAATGAGTTATATAGATGAACAATTGCTGGCGACTTGTTGTTATTAGTATCATTATCGCATTGGAAACCTTAAAATTTTAATTTATTTTAAAAATATATTGTAGTTCCGTTAATTCGAATAACTTTGCTTGAAATAGGACTTGATCCAGAAATTCCGTTTTTTCTGTGTTTAATTTTATATCATAGGCCGCTCCATAGGTTTAAAATCGATCAATTAGTTCTTGAAGGCTAGAAATTGTAAGACTTAGCAAGATTACATCATCTGTGTTTGCAATGATATCCATAATTATACCACTTACTGACGATCATACTTTGCATTCTAAAACTGTTTCATTTAGGATGCTTTCAGTATTAATTGTATTCAGATGAAATGCTAGAAAAGTACCTTGCCGCACTCCTTGTGAGATATTAAATTGATTTGAGGTAATTCCTTAATATGTTTGCAGTACCGGGTAGATAAAGCTGTGAAATTGTGTGTACAACGAGCAATTGTTTGTTTATTTTTTGCAATAAATTTTTTGAGACAAAAATAAATAAGAGATTAAAAGGTTAAAACTGTAATTGCTATATAATATAGCAATAATTGTTTTATATATATATATATATATATATATATATATATATATATATATATATATATATATATATATATATATATATATATATATATATATATATATATATATATATATATATATATATATATATATATATATATATATATATATATATATATATATTAACGATTGTAAATGAGGCAAAAAATGGCTTTTTTGTTTTTTTCTTGCTCCGTTCATAACCTTTTCACAATTTTATATAAATTGATTGTGTCTATTATTTCATATTTCACTATCTATTATTAAATAGTGAAATATGTTTTAAATTAAAAAAAAAATTATAACTTTAAAGACAAAATATATCTTTTGAAGGTGACTTTTTTATAAACTTTAGTAATATGTTTATATTTGACCCACCTTGAGTACCACCGTGACTATAGACTATATTTATTATGAAAAAGCCGGTTTATTTTAAGACCTATTTTTGACATATTTGCACTAAATTCTATGAAAAACGTATTTTTGTTAGGAAAATTTTCTCAAACTGACTCACTCTATTACTATTCAACGAAATATATTACAATAAGTTATAAAATAAGATCATATAATAATATATCGCTAGAGCTCGCTAATAATACAAAATATTTAGTGAGCTCAAATGTTTGCTTTTGAAAATCATAATATATTGCTACAAACTAACCCCTGTCAAAAAAGTGATCTAAAATTAGAAGAATTTTAATAGCCCGAATAAAAAAATAAGCTCAAAAAGGTTGTTTAATATGTGCAGATGATTTAAAATTGATTTATTCACCTACTTCTATCAATAACCTTTTTATTAGAGTCAATTTTGAGAGTTACCTAAAAAGCTCGAATTATTATCAAAGCTGAATATCCTTCTTAGAGCTGAAACAATACTATTACAAAAGAACTTAACAATTTTTTACTGTTCTTTTATAAATAACTTTCGTACATACGCCGGTATAAGAATGCTCATACTAGATTAAGGTGATATCCAGGTTCGAAACGAGCTTTGGACATATTTTAGCGTAAGGTAAGGAAGGAGGCGCGAACTTCCTGGTTAATTGCACAGTGAATTTAACCAGGAAGTTCACGCCTCCTAACCCTAACCCTGACCCTAACCCTGACCAAATCCGCAGTGCTCTCTGACAAGACCGTAAGGTCTTCTTGGGGCACTTAAAATACAAAAAAAAAAAAATATCTGACTATCACCAACGAACATTATCATTTTTTTTTAAAACTCATTTACAAAAAAAAAATTAAATTCATGCAAAACGATTTACTGCCTTTCAAACTAAAATAATAAAACTAGTTAAAATAAAATGGTAAATTTATGCTAACAAAATACGCCTTAATTAGTTCTTTATGTTAAAACTAAGAAGAAAAAAAAAGGTCAAAAAGTTTTCGCAACTGGTCTGGGACCCATATTGCAGCCAACAAAAAAAAATTTTGAAATTAAAAAAACTATATTATATATACGAGCTCGTCAAGTAAAACAAAAGTTAATTCGAATTTGTTTGCTAAAAATGTTTCCTTTCTTAGATATAACACCGTACAGAATATTTAAAACACAAACCCAGATTTATAAGACCAGCGCAAAAAGATAAAAAATGATTTTTCTACATTTATTATATATCAATGATGCATTTTATTTAAGGTGTTGTTATTTATATTAGTTTTATATAAAAAGAAATTATTTATTACGTTCGATGACTAAAAAAGAGTTAAATGGGAATTTTAGTTGTTCAATTTGTTTTTTCATAATGATAAAAATTTTAAACTTCTCTCCAACTTTCTATATTTTTTGACAATTTTATATTTTCATAAATCCAACTTGTTAAGCATATATTGATAATTTAGAATCAAATAAGTAATAAAAAAACACAAAGTTCATATAGAAGGTATCACAAACTGTAATCGAAGGAATTTAAATAATGAATTTTTGATATGCATTATTTGACAGAGCAAAAATACTAAAAATCTTATTGCAATTAAAATATTTTTAAATTTATTCCAATTTATTTTGAAAGTCGTATAAAATAAATATGCAAAAAAAAAGGTTTGGAATTTGACAATATTAAATATTACAATAAAAAATAAAAACCATGTTATATTGTTCCACATGGGCTAACTTGATATTACAAGTTACATTTCCTCTAACAAAAGTCTTACAGAAGCTATTAAGTGCATTTTGCAATAAAAAAATAAATAAATGAATATTCTAACATCCTAAATATAATTCAACAGTTTAAGACGCGGCAAAAAGTTGTGCATCAAACAATCTTAAAAGAACCGAATTGTAAGTTTATGGGTTTATTACGCTAGGTTTTCTACACTGGGTTTGATGTATATCAATCTTATACACATCACATACGCTTTTAATTGGATAAAACTTGACAATGGTATTGGTAGTATACCACTAGTTATCATGATATCTACTAAAAGTAATAGTCAAGTCTATATCAATGTATTTACAGAATTAATACATCAACGTAGTTGATACATTGTATCAACGGATTTGATAATTTGTTTCAACAGAATTATGTACAATCGGATTTTTACTTTTAATAAACAAGTTATATTTGAGCTAACGATGCCACTAATAATATTGTTCACGATATATCTAAAGCATTTGACGAAAATAAGTTTATCTCCCGGAATTTTTATAGGTTATAGGAAAGCTTTTGATACAGCAGACTATAACATTTTTACAAAAAAACCTCGAAAGTTATCAATACCCAAAGCCAAATATTTATTAAATCCTAACTGCTAGAAAGTCTTTTATTTTTCCCTCAAACATTGTTATATAAATTATGCAAACGTTACTTGGTGTAGCTCTTATGTAAGTAAAATTAGAATACTGTTTAAAAGAAAAAAACACCCTGCAAAAAATAATTCAGGTACAAATTGATTCAAACTTTTTAATAAACTATTCGAAAGTCATTTTTTACTCAACAATTTTGAGTTAAACATCAAGTTCTTATTTTTATGTACAAATTTCATAATAAAATAACTTATATAATATCTAATATGCTTTTCAAATTTTCTAAAATGTTAATAATTTTCAATAATTATTAACATTTAGCATCCAAAATTTTCATAATTGCAATTGTGAGCAGCAGAAAATGCATTATTTAGACTTGAACAAAATATTCTAATTAGATATAGTTATTATATATTATAACTTATTATAATTAAAAAAATAATCTTTTTTTTTTTAGATTATTCCAACTTTTAACATAAATACAACTTTTATATACATACATATACAATAAAATAAATAGCCGTTTAGATTCCTTTTTAAATAGATCTAAAGAGGTTCTTTTTATTAGCTATGTCTGAGTATGTTTTCCATAAATGGTTCACGATACTTAGTTGAGTGGGAGCTCAATTTCAAATTATATTTTGGAACAACAAAGTTGTTTTTCGAGAATCTTGTAGTGTATTTATGACAGATTACACTAAAATAAGATTCAAATATTTTTGGAGACAATCCTAAACTTTGTTTTATACATAAAGACTAAGAGCAAAATGCAAGATGTGAACTTGAGTCAAGCTCGACTTGAAATTTATATTGTAACCAATAGCGGCAGAGTATGGGTTTTCCACTCAAAAATACTCTGCCGCTATTGGTTACAATGTAAAGTTCAAGTCGAACTTGACTTAAGTTCGCTTCTTGCATTCCACCCTAAATTTGATGTAAATTGATTTTATAAATATTTAACAATACATATAATTTCAGTTTTTAATTTTTAAATAGAATGAAGTTATTTTATATTTTAATGGTTGTAAAACACACGTGTTTTTACAACCGTTAAAAGATAGTCTTCTTTTTGCCCCAGTCATGGTACCCGGTATTCTTTTTGCCCCAGTCATTTGCCCGGTATCTTCGGTTGACATAGGTGATAATAACTAAGTTTTTGGTGCTGATTTTGGAAATCCAAGTAGTTTTGTTGTACTAGGTCTGGATTTCTAGATTCCTGACAGCTAATATTATACCATTTAAGGCTGACTACCTCATATTAATAGTTAACATATATAATAGAAACAAAAATAAATTGCTTTTATACATTTTTGTTCTGACAGATTATTCATTTTATAATTTTTATACATTGTATAGATCAATTCAGATTACAAAAATTTTTTGTGATGTTCTACAGGAGTAGAAAATTCTCAAATGTAGCAGAACAAGTCTGGATTTTTTGCACATCCTCTGAAGCTCATGGTGAATTAGTTTATATGAATGATTTTTAATTCGAGTGCACACAAGACATTAATCACTATATTTATTCTATATCAAACACTGTTTGAAATAGATTAGTGCAATAAATACAGTGTATACACAACTAATACAAATAATATGAAATTTAATACTAATGACATAGATACATTAATATTGCATATGTATGCAACATCATTGGTGTTTTTTCAACATCGTATTTTGGTTGGTTGTATTTTCCCCTTCAACCGAAAAATTATCATAGAATCTGTTTGTTTTATTAGCTTTAGTTTGGATTAAGATAGTTGGGTAATAAATATGCTCATCAGAATTATTGGGAAACTGTATATCTGTAAGATCCAGGGGTCATTTTCTAGATTTCGTATTATTGAAAATGCGTTTAAATGTGAAAAAAGTGGCACGGATATCAGAGAAATCTGACCTGATAGAAGAAACTGATTGTATTTTTGGAATCAGCACCTAAAAACTAAAAAAGGACAGTACCTGGCTTCCGAGATGCTTTTCATGCTAATTATATAAATAAAAGCTTATCAATTGTTTGTCTGGTCTTACGAGTTCTTATGACAAGGTAATAAATCTCAAAAAAAATATTGGTATAAAAATTATTGAAACATTTTGAGTGGGATTTTAATTCCATATAATATTAAAAACAGAGATCCCATTTATTTTGCACTTACCACTATTAAAAAAAAAACACAATTAAGTATTCAAAAGAAAAACATTAGGCACGTAAAGCTTAAATTTTTTTCTGTCTCTAAACAAACATTTAAAAAGCTCATTATAACTACACCAATAAATCATGGATGAAACGTATTAAAGAAGTATCAAAGAAGACTATTTTTGTAAACTTGTATCAAAAAATATAATTTTGTTCCTGTCATTACTGATATCGAGTACAATTTGATAGTAATTAATGAACATTTTTGTCTAAGGTATCAAAGATTGCGGAATTTTGACTACCTTTGATGAGTAGGATTGGCCATTTCCTTATATAAAAATGTAATTATTTTTAATTAAAAAAAAACAAACGGTTTTGCTTCATGATACATTTGTTATTGAAAAATCAAACAAACAACTTTAAATTTCCATACACAATCTGTCTTATATAAAATTAATAGATAATTTAATAGATAGTGAATTGCTTGTAAAATGTAAAACTCATATCAGTAACAGCTTTTTAAACAAAACGCATCATTGATATATAATAATGGTAAAATTTATATTCCATGTATATCTTGGAATGGAGGTACTTAGTCGAGTATTTCCAATGACACAGTTTTTGTTCTAGCTCCAAGTTTTATTTTATTTTACTATTGACGAAGATATCTTGCTAAAGATAACGACAAATGTGAAAATTTGTTTGACTCTCTTTTTTTCTTCCTGGTTTTAGCCTAAAGAACAAATTAAAAGCAAGAAACTGCATTTAACACGACATTACTAATTAAAAATACAACATAAAGGTATGAGATTTATATCCAGCTTTTTTATATTTTTAAAAGCTTGAAGCCTATACATGGTATCGAGGGTAGATAAATAATTTAAAGGCATTTTGAATACAATATATAAAAACTTAAAGTAAAAAAAAATTAAAGTAAACAAACATTTTCATTCTAATTTTTGGAAAAAGTATTGAAGCTGAAAAATCTATTGAAATTTAAAAGTTTAATCCTATTCTTTTTTAAAAACGTTTTTTTAAAAAAAAAAAAAAAAAAAAATAAAAAAAACCACGACTCTAAGACTACAGTGCAATCACTAGATTACAGTGTAATCGCAAAAGTAAGAGCAAATTTTGCAAAAATAAAATGTTGCATAAAATTTTTACCTAATATTTAATATTTACATAATATTTATTTTGTTATCCGAATTGAATTCTTACCGTTGTGTGTACTCCCTTGACTTATAATTCAATCTATCCCCGCCCATCTATAATTAGGCTTGCGAGAGTTGACATTCTAGCATTGATCAGAATCGAAAAAGAAACAGCCCGTTATTAAAATAGTAGAAACTATTTTAGTAAAACTATATTTTCTTGCTCGCATGCGCTGTTTGTTATGATGTAACGTCATTGCCACACACGCTGTTATACTTACATATTTGAATGGTAGAAAATTCGCCAAAGGGATGAGTGTCACACTGCTTTGAGTAATATAGCTTCTTGGTAACTTTAGAATTCCGGAAATGAATTAATCTATATAAATCTATATAAACTGTGTTATATATTGAAATCTTTTTCAAAAACAATTTAAAAGCTATTATATTTAACGTCACTGTTTAACTTAGTTGAGAAAACTAACTTAATTAAAGTTGTTACTTGATGCCTTGGCTATTCCGTTCATAAAATAGGCGTAAAACATGCCAAATTTATTTAACGAAGTGCACCGCGAGAAGGTAAGCCATAGGACTTTGCACTGCACCAGTAAAAGTTACAACGAAATAAAAAAATTTATTGGGCTTCTAAAATCCTATTCTAGTCACGGACTTAGGGATCGTCCATTATTTACGTAACGTTGAATTTAACTAATAAACAAAACAAAAACGATTTTCTGCGAGGAAAAGTTTTTCCTCGCAGAGTCTTTAATTAAACCGAAAATAAAAATAGGCGTTTAGGTCCAGTTAAAATCACCCTACAAAAGAGCTAATGATCTACTACTTCTATTTTTTAAATAAATTTAGTGTTGCGTAATTTATGGAAGATACCTTATGGCTATTGTTTATAATCCATTTCTTTATTGCTAGTAGTATTATTGTTACCTAAGGATTTAAAGCTGAATTTTCCTAAAGAACTTTAGCAACAATGAGATTTTCTCAGAACTTATAAACAAAGTTTCCTAAAACCAATAAATACTTTTTTTAAATGGAGGCGAGGACAACGGATTCAGAAATTATATTTGCAACGGTTTCATACTTTTAAAAATCCTCTTTTGGTCAAGGAGCTATGAAAAATTTTTGCATTAATGAGAAACCTTGCTGAACATTTAAAAAAAATTATTTTACTTTTTCAAAAGCAGTGGAAAAAAAGATTGACTATTTCTAAACAAATCTTATTCAATTTTACCTATATACTAAAAATATCTAAATATTAAAAACAAATCTACTATATTTCATAAATCTCAGAAATAAGGAGAACCTAATTAAATTATTTACAACTCTCAAACACGAATTGATCAAAAAAAGTATAGCTTTAATAACTATTTCAAACTACTTAAAAAATTTAAGTAAAACTCATTGTTTTTGATAAATTAAAGCAGCGTACAACAAATGCAATAAAAAAAGAAAACAAACTAACAAAAATTTAACAAAAATTTATAAATACACTCTTTTCTTCTGAGTAATTTTAAACCACCTAACTATTATAGATTAACAAAAAACAAACATAAATACTTATATATCTGTATAAATAACTTTTTTAAATGACTAAAAATACTAAAACCAATTATAAACATACAAGAAACCAAAGAAAGCAAATTAGCAATGTAGAACTAAAAAATAATGAAATTCTTCTAACACTAAAAAAATTGAACTTTAATCATGAACAAAATTTCGTTCATGATTAATACGAGTTCTTAATTGTGTAATCGTAAAATCTTCTAACAACTTAGAGTTTTTTAAAACTTCTAAAATACGACTACGCGAAAGAGGTTCAGGAGTCCAGTTTTTTCGCTCAAATAAACCTTTTTTAGCCTAATTCAAAATAAAAAACTTTCAACTTGAAAACTTAATTTTTTAACTTTGAAAACATAACTTTTAGCTTAAAACATTTGATTAAATTATAAACAATAGGATAATATAAATTAATAAAATTGAACAAGAAAAACAACCTTTGTTTCTGATTGAGGTGCAAGACTATATCTTTTCAAGCTGTTTAGCTTATCGTAAATTTGTCGTGGTGAACCATTTACTGATGGAGATTTTGCAAGTGTATATTTCACTTCAGTATAAGGAATTTTTCTAGAAATATTTTCGGGAAACAACAAACTTAAAGAATCAGTTTCATTTTTACTCCAGAATTTTCTAGGTGTATTGGAGGAGGAACAACTTTCACTTAATAAGTTTTTAGATTTAGTTGGTTCAAAAGAACTTTCTAACGACCATCAAAAATACCTGCTTCCACCCAAAGAGAATTCAACCTTCCACTAATATCTCCAGGAGACATTTCTTTACCAGACCATGATGAAAATACTTTATCCGAAAAAAGAATGAAAGGTAACTTAAGCCTAATATGGTTAACAAAATCATTAACCCATTCAAACTCATAAGCATTAAGTGTTACTCTGGCTGGTCCATAAACAGACTGGCTGGTCCATAAACAGTTTTATGATCCCAAACATTGATCATAACCATTTCATCGTTTACAGCTCTCGATTTATTATACTCATCAATAGTCATATGTGCTGTCACACCAGATCGATGGGCACCAGAGAAATGTATAATATAAAAAATATGGTCTCTGTAACTGCAATACTCGAACATACTTAGTTCTTTATTAGGATTGATTTTAAAATCCTCAAGTAATTGCCTTGCAAGTAAAGCATTTTTGCTAGCTTCGTATTTTTTACCTGTTCTGGGGTGATAAGCATTAATAAATCATCTTCAGCTCGTTTGTGTTTTCTTAAATTATCTTGATTTCTATATTTTTTTCTCCAATCTTCAATGTTGGATATAGTTTGATACACATTTTCAAATGTTAGACCAAGAATCTATACTTTAGCTTTAGAATGAAGGAACAAAAATCTTTTTAAAG
This sequence comes from Hydra vulgaris, assembly GCF_038396675.1. Classification (NCBI taxonomy): domain Eukaryota; kingdom Metazoa; phylum Cnidaria; class Hydrozoa; order Anthoathecata; family Hydridae; genus Hydra; species Hydra vulgaris. The sequence continues at coordinate 73,010,061 of NC_088921.1, read as the reverse complement.
AGTTTAAATGAGTTTTTATTAAACCAGCTTCTAAGTTTCGTTCAATACAATAAAGTTGTAAATAATTTTTCCTTATAATATCAGTCATTTTTAAATATAAGATTGATAGAATTAGTTACACCAAGAGCTATAAGAATTCGTTTTACATCATTTTTAACTTTTTGAATTGATCTGCTTTTTTCTGCCTCTATCAGGACCTGTTAGATAACCATAGAAATCATTCAACAAAGTTTCGATAGATGATGAAAGACTTTTGGATGTTTCTTCATCACAATCATCAGGCATGTAATCACGATCATCAGGATCATCATCCGCACCATCATCATCAGTATTATTATTAAAATTATCATTATTAGCTGAAATGTCAATATCAACATCAAGGTGATCACTTAAAACAGAAGGTGCAAAAGATAAAGTTTTGGTAGATAATTTAGGTAAAACTTCAAACATTTTTTTCACTTCACACTCTGTTTGATTTATTGGTTTGCTATCTGTTCGAATACTAAAACATTCTTGTATTTGGTTTTTGCACAGATAATAGAAGGCTTATATTTCTCTACTATTTTACTAGGAGATTTATTTAGGTGTTCTTGTGATTCATACACAAATGTTTTGGCAGATTTCAGCAGAAAACAATACTCTGGACCAGGTTTAAAGTTATGAAACTTACTCCTTAAATGCTCACCAACATTTTTTGTTATTGAAGATTCACGATTAACGTGAATCTTCATATTTGTTTTAAATTCATGGCAATATGGGCACTTTTTATAATTTCCTAGTCTGCTAAAAAAATAAGCTAAGCTAATAAAAATGACTTAAATGCAAAACTCCATCAAAAATATTTTTTTCATACTTGCTAGAAATAAAAATATCTTGATTAATAGAAAGTCTTTAAAAAAATATATGTTTTTAGCTTCTCTTCATTTAACTTCAAAAATAAAGCTTTCCTAACTACATACTTTGTTACTTTAATAACTACAAACTTACTCTAAAACTGGAGTTTCACCAGAAAAAAACTAAAAGTTCAACTTGCAACTATTATAAACAAATCAGAAATAGCAAACAAACAAACAAAAAATTATATTTTAAACTTACTCTAAAATAAAGGAATCATTGGAATCATTAGCGATATCAGCACTTCTACTTTCAAGATAACTGAAAAAAAAAACTATTCAAAAACATTTTTTTGGAATAAAAATACAAGCCTTTCATAACTTAGACAAATTAAATAATTTTAAAATTTAAATACATATCAAAAAGCATTTAACTGTTTTATATAAAAGAGTTCACTATATCACAATACAATCAAAATAAAATTTGTTAAAGTAAGATGTACACCTTTACTAATTATTCATAAGCAATCACTTTACTTCTGCTTTAAAAATTGCTAAAACCAAAAAATCTTTAGACTAGTATAAAGTCCTTATTAAAAATACATAACTTCAACTGCTAACTTAAAAAATAAAAACACGACTATATACTTTAACAAATTCTACAAAAAATCTAAAAATAAAAAAAATAATTCTAATACTGGAGTCTCATCAAGAAACACTTCTGCTACAAAAAACCTCACTTCTGCATTCAAAATCACTAGAAACAAAAATAAATTTTATAGAAATAACTGTTTAAATCATCTCATAAAAGAAATTTGAAAATCATTGACATAATTACCTTCTAGCAGAAAAATTATTATTCATACACTTGACAGAAAAGCTTAAAATAACTCATTTTAAATTAAATTAATATTGCAGAACCATAACACAAGTAAAAATTAGTTTGTTAATGAAAAAATTTCATACTATTGTATTTTTTAACAGCCAAAATTCAAAAAAAAGGTCAGTGAAAAAGTTAAGCCCTTAACTTTTTAAAATAGTAAGGATTCACTAGCAATAATTTAAACTCTGCATAGAAAATTGCTAATAACCCAAACATTTTCAAAGTCTTTTTACTTTTAAGATTAATTTAAAACTTTTCATAAATATACAAAACCTCAGTTATTAATTTCAAAAATAATACTATCGGAACTAAATACTTTAACAAATTCTACTTAACATCTACAAACAAAAAAACTTACTCTAAAACTGGAGTCTCAGCAGTAAAAACCTCACTTCTCCATTCAAAATCACTTGAGACAAAAAAAAATTTTATAGTAATAAATGATTAACTCACCTAATGAAAGAAATTCGAAAATCATTGACATCATTACCTTCTGACAAAAAAGTTATTATCCAAAAACTTGAGACAAACGCTTAAAATAACTCATTTTCAAATAAAATAAGATTGCAGAACCATAACACAAGTAACATTTAATTTGTTAATAAAAAACTTCATACTATTTTATTTTTTTAACAGCAAAAATATAAAAGATTTCAGCGAAAAAATTAGGCTCTTAACTTCTTAAAAAACTAAGGATTCAATAGCAATAAATTAAATTCTTCTTAGAAAATTGCTAATAACCCAAACATTTTCAAAGTCTTTTTACTTTTAAGATTAATTTAAAACCTTTCATAAATATACAAAACCTCAGTTATTAATTTCAAAAATAATACTATCGGAACTAAATACTTTAACAAATTCTACTTAAGATCTACAAACAAAAAAACTTACTCTAAAACTGGAGTCTCAGCAGTAAAAACCTCACTTCTGCATTCAAAATCACTAAAGGCAAAAATAAATTTTGTAGTAATAAATGTTTAACTCACCTCATAAAAGAAATTTGAAAATCAATGACATCATTTCCTTCTAGCAAAAAAACTATCATCCAAAAACTTGACAGAAACGCTTAAAACAACTCATTTTAAATTAAATTAAGATTGCAGAACCATAACACAAGTAACATTTGATTTGTTAATGAAAAAATTTCATACTATTGTATTAGCAATACGATGGTTGAAGAAGTATACATAACATGAGGTCAGTAGTAAGTTTCAAGTAAGTTAAGCTCTAAAGGTTGTTTCTACCACTTTGGGTGCCAAAAAGGCAACGCATATGGAATATATTTACGCAATAGGAGCGCCATAACTTTTATTATAAGTAAAGTAGGTATAAAAAATTTTATAATTTTCAGTAGGTATTCTTTTCAGTAGTAATTTTTCCTTGCTCACTGATGGGTCGATTTAACGAACAAAGTACAATGTTTTCTTCACGCCATAATGTCCTGTAGATATATGAACGTGCTCAATTTCTTTGGAAGGTAGCAAAGTACTAATAATGCCACTTGCTTCCATTTGAGAAAGCTTATCAACCAAATTTAATCAACTATTAGACACCCTAGTAAAAGCATCGGCCAGGTTAAATTCCGAAGCGACAAGCCTAATATCTACTTGGAGTTGATATTCTTCCACTATATTTGCAATGCTCTTGAGTATTCTTCTTAATAGCATTTCGTTTGAGGCTTTTGACCTACATGGAATATAGCTTTTGAATCGATGCAGATGTGCAAAACTTCCATTTTCGAGTTAAGGCCCATATTTAGTCCTTTAATTACTGCATCAAGTTCGGACATGTTTATATGTGCTGTGTCTGTTTTCTTAACCAACATGCGTCTTCAACTATATTGCCATTAAACTCAACAATCACGCCTAGTACTATTGAACTAGCATCTACCCAAATTGTCGCCTGACATTTTTGGAAGAGCATTTGCTATTCTTTTAACATACGACAACGCTACACGCAACCAACCACAAACTGGAAGATTTCCTGTCATTCTTCCGCACAAAAAAAAAGATATTACGTCTTGTTAACGAATTCGGAATGTCACAAAAATCGTTATCTCTTTTCCAACACAACTTTTTGTTTTCCATTCTGACTTTTAAACCAAGAACTCCTGCTCCATCGGATATGCGGACCACCGGCTTAAAATTAAGCCCATAGATTTCCAAATGATGAAGTACGAGACAAACAGGTACTATGTTTTCATTAACAAAAATATCATCCATGTATGATGACGTTTCTTCCAGATTGTTTCATCTTGCGAAATCTTGTCCAATACCGCTTTTGTTATGACTGGCGCAACGTTTAGTTCGAATCCCAAACGTGTTAAATAAAATCTTTGTCCACGGAACACAACATTTTGGTAAGTCCAGAGTTTCTCATCAATTTTTAGTTGCATATATGCTAAAGATAAATCAGTTATTGAAACATTTACTCCAAACCGTCTCTAGTTTTGACGTTTGTCAGCAAACGCATCTGTGTTCGCAGTGAATGCTTCAATAAACGTTTTCAGCTACCTGAAGTCTAAAACTGGTCGTAATTTTCCTTTGTTTCCCTGCACCACTGCCTTGAGAGGAACCAAACACTTTATTGGACCGTGTTTCTTCAAATTGCACTTTTGTAGCCATTTTTTCTCTATCCACCCGTCAATTTCTTTTTGGTAATCGTGTTTTATGCCAACAGGGATAGTGTATTCAGCAATTTTATTCACAAGAGTTTCAGGTTGAGAATTATTATTCCATTATCACACAATTATCCATTCTCGATTTTGTTTCTCAAACGAAGCTGTGAAATCTCGAGCTATTATATTCGTATCACTGACATCTTTTGAAATATCACCTCTTACTCCAAGTAAATATGATTCGTTTCTTCCCATAAAACAAACATCAAGAGTTGCAGATATTGATACACCACTTAAAAGCCACGCTGTGAAAATAAGGGTATCAATAGTTTTATTTCTAAGACAACCAATAAAACTTAGGATTTCAAAATTCCAGTGCAATTGGAACTCTATCTAGTACATCTAAATAAATACTAACATGTTTAAAAAAAATAATTAGCTTAAGTTATTTTTAGAATCTTTTTATGTCACGCCGTGACGTCACGATGTGACAATTTTAAAACAAAATTTAAAACAATATTTAAAACTGCTAAACTGAAACCAAAATTTTGTTTTTATTAACTTTAATTGGGCACATTATTGTGCAGTTAACTTTCTCTGCGTTTTCTACAAAAACTAAGAAATATAGGTATGTTTTGGATAGACAACATTTGCTCAGTTATCCTTGAGGCTCTCTTTCGGGATATATAGAGCCTCTCTAAAGGATAGTTGTAACTCCATTGAGCCTTGTATGTAATACGTTCATCTCCATAACTATTTTGTTGCCTTTTTTTTTAATCTTTCAATGGTTTAATTTGTCTCATACAATAGCAAAATCAAAATCTGTAGCTGCTACATTACCCTCTTACAAATATGCAAGCACTCTTGGAAAAGCTGTTAAGAGAGCCAAATCGGCCCACTACCAAAATCACCCAGAAAGACGGCTAAAGTTGTTCAAAAACTTTTAACAAAAATAAATGAAACCCCTAGTCCAGAAAAATAACTTACTGAAAATGCATTAGATGCTTTAACTGTAAAATTTGTTCTTGATTTTTATCGGCGTGATGATATATCCCGTCAAGCACCCGGTAAAAGAGACACCATTGTGGTGAGATTAAAGAACAAGAAAAAACTGCAAAAACGTCATTTGTATGTGAATGTTATTGAAGCTTATGCTGTTTTCAAAGGTGATTATCCTGAAGAATCAGTTGGAAAATCAAAGTTTGCTAGTTTACGCCCACCACATGTTCTTTTGTCTAGTTAAATGTCAAGAAACATTTGTTGTTGTCAACGACATCAAAATATCATTCTTATCCTTAAAGCCCTGCAAAAGTTTGATTCAAATTTTCTATTGTATTCATATGAATTTCCTCTTAGCATTGTATGTGATAGTGAAAAAGACATTTCTTATAATAATATGTGTACAACATGCAAAGATGCCGCAAATTTTCATAATCTATATGTTTTGAATGAAATTGACAAAAGTAAATGCAATACATGGTTCCAATGGGAAAAAGTTGCAGATAGTAATGGAAAAGAATATATTAAAAAAGTTAAAAAAAAGGCAGGGGTTGATGATCTTTACAGCACCTTTTCAAGATCTTTACCTTCATTTCTTTGGCATTATTTTATTAAACAGAAACAATCAAAGACAACGTGATCATAAGATAACTTCAAAATAATCCAGACACAGTCGTCCTTCAAGTGATTTTTGCTGAAAATTTTTCAACTTTGTGGCAAGATGAAGTGTAGTCAGCACATTGGTACAAGAAGCAAGTTACTGTGTTTACTGCTGTATTTTAGTACCAAAATTCATTCTCGTCATCTGTCATAGTTTCAGGTGATTTAAGCCATTCAAAAACATCTATTCTTGTATTTGTTCATAATTTATTATCTAACCATATTGAATCAAGTGTTAAAATACTACAGATTTAGGCAGATGGGCCAAGTAATCAGTTTAAAAACCGTTTCATTGCATCAGCAATACTCTGGTTGGAAGAGCAGCATGATTTAAAATTATTCTGGAATTTTTTTGCTGCTTCACATGGGAAAGGATTGGTACATGCTATTGGTGGGACCGTTAAAAGAATAGCAACGCAAAAATTAATCCTGAGAAAATTTATAATAACTCATGCCATAACTTTTCATGAAGTTGTTAAAAATTTAAATGTCTATTTTGTTTTTATGGAAGATATTTTAAATACAATTGAAAAATTTAAAATTGATGAGTTTTTTACATAAGCATCAGCAAAATCAGAAATAATTGCAGCGAACCTAATTAACAACAATAATGGGAAAATAGAAATGCGACCCCATTCAAGTGCCAAGTGTTTAATGAAACAACTTACGTATTCAGATAAAATCACCAAAAAACTTTAAAACGTTGTTTATATGACAGCAATATAACATGCACGCGATTTGACACATATATAGTATGGGCGTGTTCTGAAGATTACTATGTAAGAACTATTTTTATGAAGATGTAATTATATATTTGTCTAATACGTCTCTACTAAGTTTTAAATTTATTAAGAACAGCCCATTTACCTGGTTTATAACTAACCAAATGTATCTGGTCACGCTGTGACGTTTACCACTAGTTAATTGAAGGTGCGCCTGTTTAAAATTTAATTAAAAAACTGTAATTTAGCTATAAAACTTGTAAGAGTAACGTTTAAACTTTTTGTTTATTGCCTTTTTTGTTAAAAGTTAATAATTCAGTTCATCTATATTAGCTGAATCACGGTGTTGATCTAAAAACTAAAAAACAATGAGAAAATATTGGTCACGCTGTGACGTTTTATATTTGATTGCATGAATGAGAGGCTAATATATCCACCCAATTTTTTTTTCTTGTTTTTTGTTGCACCTATTATGAGCTAACTAAATAGCAAAAAAAATTATTCTTATATCTATTTTAATATTAAAATATTAAAGACTTAAGACAAAAAAAGACGGTTGTCACGTTGTGGACTTGCTCTACAAGTGCTTCCACAAAAACTTGATTTCCATTAGGTGTGACAATTCTAGTTCGGCTAACGCCTTCGCACTGTTGTTGTTGTCCATTAACAGTTACCGTGCTAACTTTTTTTTCTTCGTAATTTTTGGCGCACATCTTTTATAAATGATGCAGCAGGTACATCCTGAGTCGATTAACACATCCGAGAAACACCATTAATGTCCAACCGTATAGTAGGTAAGGCCATTAATGATTGTTTAGGGAGAGAACTGGCGCAAACATCTTCTCCCTTGGCACGTTTTTTGGACACATTTTTGATGTGTCCTTTTTCTTGGCACGAGTAAGACAAAACATTGCTTGTCTCCCTTCTTCGACTCGACTTGTTTCGATTACTATTTCTTCGCAGATGACAATCACTTGCAAAATGATTGGGGAGTTTACATTCATTGCAATTTGGTTGCGTTTGACCTTCAAACAACCTCGCCTCAGCACGTCTGTAGTTTGCATACCAGTTCAACTTTTTCCAGCCATTTTGGGACTGATTGTTGATTGTTTCCCACTAAACTCCGGAATTAACTTCAAATCAACTATAGTCGACATTTTAGCCGAAATAGCTCGTTTCGCATCAAAAAGAACTTTATAAGTTATCTCTCTTAAATTCAACATAATTTATATACTAATTTTCTTGATATTTACAATTATGTTTTTATTTTATATACAAATATAAACATATACATATACAATTATTTACAAGTAACTCGAATCGATCGTTACCTTTAAAACAATTATTAACTATACTTACACTTTACAACAAAATACTTGAATTCAAGGGATTTCATTAAATAAAATATTTAAACTACAGGGACTATTTGAGTTGAGTAATTTGAAAAATTATATCTGAATTAAAAGTAAATCCATATTTTTTACGTTGTCATAATTATTTGCGATATAACGAAATATTATAGGTGCTAAAAAAACATATAATTAAGATTTACAATCGTAAGCTTTTATTGATAATGACTATAACAAAAACAACATGTTGTTTTTGTTATATCTTGTCATCAATGCTACAGTATTTTTTGTTATATATTTGTCATCAATGTTATAGTATTGCACTATAGAGCTGAAACACAATCAACCATAAAAACTAGTCTTGTAATGTTACCATCGGCACCTAATGGTAATACCAGTAAACAAAATCATTTTTACCTTAATTATGTAGAATTTCAATTTCTTCCTAACTGTTATCTGATGATTAACACAGTAAATTTCACATCATATAAATTTACTAAATTAAAACCATGCTTCAACAGTAGGCAAACTAATAAAGCAATGACAAACACAACTAAAAAAAAAGGAAAATATATATTAAAAAAAATATATATTCATTGAAATTTAAACATTATTAAATACTTATTATAAATACTAAGATTTATACTTAGACTAAAACTAAAAGTGTTTACGGTAAAAATATATAAATTGAAAGACAACAACACCACTTGCAGAGTTGAAAAAGAACCATTTAGTTTTGAAAAAATTGATCTTGTTCTTGAACATACCTTTACTTAACCAGACCATCTTATTTACTTAACCAGACCATCTTACGTAAGGGACGATTAAATAAAATAAACCTTATTTAGGTAACAAAACTTTTTAGGCATTGCTATCATTCAAAAATCATGTATTCCTTAAAGGGCATATATTAGAAAATTAGAAAATGAAAAACTATTTACATAAGATTTTTATCTAGCATAAACTTTTTGCCTACCATAAAATAAAAAACTAATAAAATTTTAAACTACTAAAACTACATAAAAAAGGATTATAAATGTTTAAGTCAAAATATCTTTTAAGTTAAAGTATTACATGGTAATGTTACTATGCATTGCGAGAAAAACCATTCAGCACTCTCACATTCTAAAATATTTATGTATGAACACATAAAAAACAGTCAAAAAGATGTGAATAAAAGTAATGTGTGTAAATAAAATAAAATTAATAAGTATGTGTGTGTGTGTGTGTGTGTGTGTGTGTGTGTGTGTGAGTGTGTGTGTGTGTGTAACAAGCTAGATTGAAAAGCTAAAACATAACTTAAATAATTCACTTACTTATCTTTGACAACTTTATCAGAAGCCAGCCAAATTTACCGACATACGCAATAAAGAGTAAAATTAAATTCTTTTTCTTTTGCAAAATCTAGTCAATTTTCTAGTCTTTGGAAACTGATTTAAGTAGTTTTCTATAACACTTTTAAATAAATGGTTTCTTGTTTCATTAATTTCAAATGAAACGTAGCATGGATTTCAGCCGGTACAAGCAATCTGCTGTGCACACGCCAATGCAAACAAACCAGTCTACACCATTTTTTTGTTGTTGCACAGGTAAGACTCATACTTTCAAACTGTCTTTAGTGCACTGCATTATTGCACAAATTTGTCAGACAACATAATTCTTTATTTTGCCCTTAAACATGCTGTCTAACAGAAAAAACTCATCATGTAATACCTGTACAAAGGAGTCCTTCACCACACAAAATGACAAATTTTGCCCCAAATCTGGATCCGCAGACCAGAAACACCAGTTATCATTTTTTGTACTGAATGGATGACATTTTTTGACAACAACTGATGGGTTGTAATATCATTCATATCATCTGATGAAAGTTTTGCCTTAGGAAGTAAATCCAGTTTTTCTAATAAATGTTCATCATTGTCAAGTGAAATAACTATCTCATGGTCAACAACAAACCTTTCTTTGTTTACAGGCTCATCAACAATTTTTTGTTCAATC
>NC_088921.1:72992500-72995000 GCF_038396675.1 Hydra vulgaris | reverse complement strand
GTTAATTAACGCCAGGATGTGGCCTTTTAAAATTCTTTCCATAATTTTTGTACAGCTATAGCTTAATTTATTCGCATTTCTGTTAAAAATCTTATGCAATTTATTAGTAAGCGGAAAAGGTTCGTCTACTAATTTTTGAAAAGTTTTACCAATATTTGTTAAAAAATAATTGCTGTACAAGGTTTGATCCAAAATATGTTTCTACTTTCATTACGCTTTTTTGCAATTATCTTTTCAAATTTTAGGTCAAAATTTTTTAAACCAGTTTCTTGTAGGGCATCTTCATAAACAAGCTCAGAGGTGTTATCAACATTTTCATTAGAAGAGTTTTGGTTTAGCCTATAGTTAAATGAAATAAAAATTTAATTTAAAGTTTGACGGGAATTTTTTATTTTATTTGAAAATGCAAAAATACAATATTTAGAAATATTAAAATATTTTAATAAAAATGCTCAAATAAATATATATATATATATATATATATATATATATATATATATATATATATATATATATATATATATATATATATATATATATATATATATATATATATATATATATATATATATATATATATATATATATATATATATATATATATATATATATATATATATATATATATATATATATATATATAAATATATACTGCTGCTGATGTTTGATTAGTATTAAAACACGAAACTCTAGATCTTAGAACAGTGCTCAATATTTTATAAAATTAATTTAAATTTCAAAAACAAAGCTTTTTATACTTAAAATGTGAAAAAAGCAATTTTTTATGGAACTTTAAGTTTTATGCTTATTGGAAATCGTCAGCCATGAAGTACAAATAAATTGAAAAAAAAAAAAATTCTTTTAATTATTTTTATTTTTTTGCTTCGACTTTGTAAAGTTTCCTTCATGTACTTGTATGTTTAAGTGTAATATTAAAATACTTATTAGCCAATCAAAAACGGTATTTAAGTTTTGAAATCGAAAACTAGTTTTGTTATTTTATCTGTTATGAAAGCGTTTAATATTCTTATATGCTTTGAAAAAGATACATAAAGGCTTGATATATTGAAACATATATGTTGTTTTTAATTCTCTTATATATATAAATATATATATATTTTAGATATCGTTAATGTTTTTAATTCTCTTTTTTATATTTTAATACATAACTTTTAATGGCTTTAACTCATATATTTATATAAATATATATATATATATATATATATATATATATATATATATATATATATATATATATATATATATATATATATATATGTATATATATATGTATATATATATATATATATATATATATATATATATATATATATATATATATATATATATATATATATATATATATATATATATATATACTTATATTTATTTATATTTATATATTTATAAATATATATAAACTGTGTTAGCGCAATCTACAATTAGAGCTTAATGTTCTTAAAGAACAGAGAAGTAATATAGTAGTAAAAAATCTTAACCTTCAACTTTCAGTTTTACCATCGGTAAGGGTGAAACTAAAAATTGAAGATAAAGCTAGATAAATTTTTTTTACTACTTTATATATACATATATTTATATATATATATATATATATATATATATATATATATATATATATATATATATATATATATATATATATATATATATATATTATACATGGATATGGAGATGCGTCTATGGCTGCTTTAACATTTTATTTTGAAATTTTTGCCATGTTTTCATTTTCATTTTTCATTTTTCTATATACGTTAGACTGACTGCTTTTAACTTCTTTCAGATCAACACCTGGTTGATATAGAACTGCATTTGTTACCTTCTCTTAAACATTTGGTGATACATTACAGGCTGTAGCAGTAAGTGAAACATTACCAGCAAAAACATCTTTTGGAATTATTGCAATTACTGTGTCTGGGTTTTCAGAGACTTCTATATGATACCAATCACGTGGCTTGAAATCAGATTCAATTGAAGAATCATCGCTTAGAATTGTGTCTATAAGGCCGACGTTGGGTACATCATCTCTCAAAATCTTAGGCTTTAAACGATTTTTCTTCCTGATGCTTTCTTTTGCTTTATTAACAGAAAAAATGTAGTTTTAGTTTTTAATTTTAAAATCAGTGGAAAAAAGAATTAATAGAGCTTGAGAAAGAGCTAAAGTAAATAAATAAAAGTATTGAATACCTTTTTTCTATATTTAATATCCTCTGAACAAATAACAAACTTTCTTTTATTTTCCTGATCTTCAATAAATTTTAGATCTTCAATCTTTTTTTTTAGTAATCTTTTTTATCTTTACTGATTGTGTATTTGAGATTAGAATTACCAGCCCAAAAAAGTTTTTTTATTTCAATCTCAAACTCGTTTTGTTTAGCCAAATCAGCACTATTTCTCCGTTTCGCTTTTTTTTTCAAGTCGAAATAGGACTTTTGCAATTAAAAAAGTTTTTAAACTAAACTTAAATCAGTTATCACATCAA
>NC_088921.1:72982500-72987500 GCF_038396675.1 Hydra vulgaris | reverse complement strand
TATATATATATATATATATATATATATATATATATATGTATATATATATATAAAAAAATATTTATATATAAATATATATATATATATATATATATATATATATATATATATATATATATATATATATATATATATATATATATATATATATATATATATATATATATATATATATATATATATATATATATATATATATATATATATATATATATATATATATATATATATATATATATATATATGTATATATATATATATCAGTATGACTAAGCGAATCATCATTTCAGTTGTGGAAAATGGTACTTGTAATTATCTATCTATCTATATATATCTGTATATATATATATATATATATATATATATATATATATATATATATATATATATATATATATATATATATATATATATATGTATACATAAATATACATATATATATATATATATATAAATATATATATATATATATTTATATATAAAAATATATATTTATTTATAAACATATATGTATATTTGTTTATATATATATATATATATATATAAATATAAATTTATATACATTTATGTATTTATATGTATATATATACATAAATATATATTCATATAAATATATTTATATATAAATGTATATATATATATATATATATATATATATATATATATATGTATGTATATATATATATATGTTAATATATATATATATATTTATATATTTATATACATATATAAATATATATATTTATATATAAATATATATAATTATATATAAACATATATGTATATTTGTTTATATATATATATATATGTATATATATATATATAAATTTATATACATTTATGTATTTATATATATATATATATATATATATATATATATATATATGTATATACATAAATATATATATATATATATTTATATATATATGTATATATATATATATATATATATATATATATATATATATATATATATATATATATATATATATATATATATATATATATACTATATACATATATATATATATATATATATATATATATATATATATATATATATATATATATATATATATATATATATATATATATATATATATATTGATAAAGGGATAGATAGATAGAAAGTTTCAAGTAACATTTTTCACAACTAAAATTATGATTCGCTCAGTCATACTGATAATTTTGATTTTTTCTATTGGCTGCATAAAAGGTAATGAAATGGCAGCAAAACAAGGAGGCGGCATAGTAACTTTTTATAGAGAAAAAAAAGTAAATGTTTGTTTGAGATTAAACTTATTTTTTACGTGTTTTTGAATGAGTGTTAAGTTCTATCATAAATCTTTACATTAATAGGCGTACCTTCGAGAGATCACGAATGTGAATAACAATAACTTTTTATATTAATTGTAATTACGAAAATTAAATAAGAACGAATATTAAATGTTTCTATGAAAAGTGCTGATATATTTATATATATATATATATATATATATATATATATATATATATATATATATATATATATATTTAGATACATATATACATATTTATACATATATATATATATATATATATATATATATATATATATATATATATATATATATATATATATATATATATATATATATATATATATATATATATATATATATATATATATATATATATATATATGTGTATATACTATATATATATATATATATATATATATATATATATATATATATATATATATATATATATATATATATATATATATATATATATATATATATATATATATATATATATATATTCCTTGAATTCATATATTCTGAAATAGTTGTTTCATTAACATAAGTTCACAAATAGTACATGTAGTAATCTTAAGTAAAAACCCTGTAAATAAAAACTACTAAATATATTGTTAATGATAATAGTAATAATCGACCACAGCCGTAACAAAGCAAACATCAAAAGTTAAAGGAGTAAATACTAATAATGATAATAATAAGATTAATAGTAGTTACAATAATACTAATAGAATGATAAGAGTATAATGATAATAATAAAAATAAAATGACAATAACAAAAATAATTACAATAATCATAAAAAGAATAATAGTAATTTAGTATAAGTCACACACATACACCTGATGATATATTATGTTGGATTTCCAGGTTACGGAAAAGTTCAGCCTTCACTTGTTTGAGAAGGGGGGAGGAAGGTCTACAAAAAGGCAAAAAAAAGATAGGACTGAGCAAAAAAAAGGGGGCATGAGAAAAGAAAATGGGGCCTGAACAAAAAAAGAGGATCATGTGTGAGAAATTTTAATTTGATTCGTAATGCGCGTGCGCAGATAAAATAGAAGATCAGGTGTAAAAAATTTTAATTTGATTCGTAATGCGCGTGCGCAGATATAATCGAGGATCAGGTGCAGTAATAAATTATTAAAAAACAATTTAAATTTCTCTATAACTTTTACTTTTACTATCGGGAAGGGTGAAACTTAAAGTTGAAGATAAAGCTAGATAACATTTTTTTCTAATTTATGTATACATATACTTATATATTTATATGTAGGTATGTATATATATAAATATATATAAACATATATATATATATATATATATATATATATATATATATATATATATATATATATATATATATATATATATATATATATGTATATATATACATATATATATATATATATATATATATATATATATATATATATATATATATATATATATATATATATATATATTATATATATATATATATATATATATATATATATACATTAAATATACTTTATAAATCGCCCTCCCTCCCCCTTCTCAAACAAGTGGAGGCTGAACTCTTCCCATAACACGCGCATTACGGATAGAATTTAAATTTTTTACACCTGATCCTCTATTATATCTTCGCACGCGCATTACGAATCAAATTAAAATTTTTTACACCTGATCCTCTAATTTATCTGCGCACGCGCATTACGAATCAAAGTAAAATTTTTCACACATGATACTCTTTTTTTTGCTTAAGCACCATTTTCTTTTCTCATGCACCCTTTTTTGCTCAAACCTACCTTTTTTTTTGCTTTTTTGTAGACCTTCCACCCCCCCTTTTCAAATGAAACAACTATTTCAAAATATATGAATATATGAATTCAATTAATATATATATATACATATATATATATATATATATATATATATATATATATATATATATATATATATATATATATATATATATATATATATATATATATATATATATATATATATATATATATATATAGTATATATATATATATATATATATATATATATATATGTATATATATATATAAAAAAATATTTATATATAAATATATATATATATATATATATATATATATATATATATATATATATATATATATATATATATATATATATATATATATATATATATATATATATATATATATATATATATATATATATATATATATATATATATATATATATATATATATATATATATATATATATATATATATATGTATATATATATATATATCAGTATGACTAAGCGAATCATCATTTCAGTTGTGGAAAATGGTACTTGTAATTATCTATCTATCTATATATATCTGTATATATATATATATATATATATATATATATATATATATATATATATATATATATATATATATATATATATATATATATACATATGTATACATAAATAAACATATATATATATATATATATATATATATATATATATATATATATATATATATATATATATATATATATATATATATATATATATATATACATATATTTACATACCTATATATATATAAATATATATATATAAGTATATATACATTTATATATATATATATATATATATATATATATATATATATATATATATATATTTATATTTATATATATACATACCTATATATAAATATATAAGTATATGTATACATAACTTAGAAGAAAATGTTATCTAGCTCTATCTTCAACTTTAAGTTTCACCCTTACCGATAGTAAAACTAAAAGTTATAGATAAATTTAAATTGTTTTTTACTAATTTATTACTGCACCTAATCCTCTATTATATCTGCGCACGCGCATTACGGATCAAATTAAAATTTTTTACACCTGATCCTCTATTTTATCTGCGCACGCGCATTACGAATCAAATTAAAATTTCTCACACATGATATCCTTTTTTTGCTCAGCCCCATTTTCTTTTCTCTTGCCTCCTTTTTTTGCCCAGACCCATCTTTTTTTTTGTTTTTTTGTAGACCACCCTCCCCCCTTCTCAAACAAGTGGAGGCTGAACTTTTCCATAACCTGGTAATCCAACATAATATATCATCAGGTGTATGTGTGTGACTTATACTAAATTACTCTTATTCTTTTTATGATTATTGTAATTATTTTTGTTATTGTCAATTTATTTTTATTATTATTATTATACTCTTATCATTCTATTAGTATTATTGTAACTACTATCAATCTTATTATTATCATTATTAGTATTTACTCCTTTAACTTTTGATGTTTGCTTTGTTACGGCTGTGGTCGATTATTACTATTAGCATCAACAATATATTTAGTAGTTTTTATTAACAGGGTTTTTACTTAAGATTACTACATGTACTATTTGTGAACTTCCGTTAATGAAACAAATTTTTCAGAATATATGAATTCAAGGAATATATATATATATATATATATATATATATATATATATATATATATATATATATATATATATATATATATATATATATATATATATATATATATATATATATATATATATATATATATATATATATATATATATATATAAATATATAAATGTATATATATATACATATATATATATATATATATATATATATATATATATATATATATATATATATATATATATATATATATATATATATGTATATATATAAGTATAAACACACATAAATATA
>NC_088921.1:72967500-72972500 GCF_038396675.1 Hydra vulgaris | reverse complement strand
TTTATGCTTTTTGGAAATCGTCATCCGTGAAGTACAAATTAAAAAAAAAAAAAAAATTCTTTTAATTATTTTGATTTTGCTTCGACTTTGCAAAGTTTCCTTCATGTACTTGTATGTTTAAGTGAATTATTAAAATGCCTATTAGCCAATCAAAAACGGTATTTAAGTTTTGAAATCGGAAACCAGTTTTGTTATTTTATCTGTAATGAAAGCGTTTAATATTCTTATATTATTTTAAAAAGATAAATAAATGTTAGATATATTGAAACACATATGTTGTTTTTATTTCTTTTATATATATATATATATATATATATATATATATATATATTTTAGATATCGTTAGTGTTTTTAATTCTCTTTTTTATATTTTAATACGTAACTTTTAATGGCTTCAACTCATATATTTATGTAAATATATATATATATATATATATATATATATATATATATATATATATATATATATATATATATATATATATATATTTGTATATATATATATATATACATATATTTATTTATATTTATATATATAAATATATATAAACTGTGTTAGTGTATTCTACAAATAGAGCTTAATGTTCTCAAAGAACAGAGAAGTAATATAGTAGTAAAAAAGCTTAACCTTCAACTTTCAGTTTTACCATCGGTAAGGGTGAAACTGAAAATTGAAGATAAAGCTAGATAAATTTTTTTTACTATTTTATATATACATATATTAATGTTTATATATATATATATATATATATACATATATATATATATATATATATATATATATATATATATATATATATATCTATATATATATAAATATATATATATATATATATGTTCATATATCTACATATATATATATATATATATATATATATATATATATATATATATATATATATATATATATATATATATATATATATATATATATATTTATATATATATATATATATAAATATATATATATATATATATAAATATATATTTATAAGGTTTTTGAAAATAATGGCTGTCAAATTGAAATTATCATTTTAAATATAGTAAGTTTTTTTGACATCACATTTAACCTCGCAGATAAATCCTTTAAGCCGTTCAAAAAAACCAAATGATGAGTTATTGCACATAAATATTAATTCAAACCATCCCTCTGAATTTTTAAAAGAAATTCCAATTTTATTTAACTTTCGACAAAACAAAACTCTTCTAATGAAAGTATTTTTAACTCATCTAACCGTGTTTATGAAGATGCCCTAATGAAAATATAACTTCCTGTTCACCAAAAAGAACAGATACTACAATTTTATATTTAATGATTTCCAAATAACTATAAAATATTTTTTTATATACATTAACTTTTTTTTGAGATTTAGTAACTCATCCTGAAGATCCAGAAATAGTAAAATTCAGCTTAGATGAAAAAAGCTAGACAAAGTGTTTTTTACTAATATATTACTGCTCTGTTTTTTTGGAAATTGAGCAATCCTTGTAGAATACACTGACACAATTTTCACATATATATATATATTATATATATATATATATATATATATATATATATATATATATATATATATATATATTTATATATATATATGCAAACTTTGCTAGTGTATTCTACAAGGAATGCTGAATTTTCTTAAAGAACAAAGCACTAATAAATTAATAAAAAACATTTATCTAGCTTTGTCTTCAACTTTCAGTTTCACCATTTCTGGATCTTCAAGAAGATCCAGAAATGATGAAGAAATGAAGATCCAGAAGTAATGAAACTGAAAGTTGAAGATAAAGCTAGATAAATTTTTTTTACTATTTTATATATACAGATATTAATGTTTATATATATATATATATATATATATATATATATATATATATATACATATATATATATATATATATATATATATATATATATATATATATATAAATATATATATATATATATACATATATCTACATATATATGTATATATATATATATATATATATATTTATATAATAATATATATTTATAAGGTTTTTGGAAATAATGGCTGTCATATTGAAATTATCATTTTAAAAATAGTAAGTTTTTTTAACATCACATTTAACCTCTCAGATAAATCCTTTAAGCCGTTTAAAAAACCAAATGATGAATTATTGCACATAAATACTAATTCATACCATCCCTCTGAATTTTTAAAAGAAATTCCAATTTTATTTAACTATAGACAAAACAAAAACTCTTCTAATGAAAGTATTTTTAACTCATCTAACCGTGTTTATGAAGATGCCCTAATGAAAATATAACTTCCTGTTCACCAAAAAGAACAGATACTACAATTTTATATTTAATGATTTCTAAATTACTTGGAAAAATTTTTTTATATACATTAACTTTTTTGTGAGGTTATGTAACTCATCCTGAAGATCCAGAAATAGTAAAATTCAGCGTGGAATAAAAAAGCTAGACAAATTGTTTTTTACTAATATATTACTGCTCTGTTTTTTAGGAAATTGAGCAATCCTTGTAGAATACACTGACACAATTTCCACATATATATATATATATATATATATATATATATATATATATATATATATATATATATATATATATATATATATATATATATATTTATATATATATATGCAATCTTTGCTAGTGTATTCTACAAGGAATGCTGAATTTTCTTTAAGAACAAAGCACTAATAAATTAATAAAAAACATTTATCTAGCTTTGTCTTCAACTTTCAGTTTCACCATTTCTGGATCTTCAAGAAGATCCAGAAATGATGAAGAAATGAAGATCCAGAAGTAATGAAACTGAAAGTTGAAGATAAAGCTAGATAAGTGTTTTTTACTAAACTATATATATAAATACATATATATTTATTTATTTATAATTATATATAAATGTATATATATATATATATATATTTATTTATTTATAATTATATATAAATGTATATATATATATATATATATATATATATATATATATATATTTATGAGATTTGTAAATGTATTCTACAAAGATTGCTCAATCTTCTTAAAGAACAGAGCAGTAATAATAATAATAGTAAAATACAATTTTACTACTATAAGATTTACCATCGGTGACGATAAAACTAAAAGTTAAAGATAAAACTTCATAACTTTTTTTTAATAGTTTTTGTATAACAATGAGCCTCGCAATGTTTGATCGTTATCCGACAATTTCCCCCCCCATCCCTCAAGTTAAAAATTTAGGGCAAAATTGACCGAAAAGTGATAATTTTCGGGCGCCTTGAGGGAGGGGTAATTTTTTTTTTTCTAATTTTTTTTTTCTGCTATATGTATATAGGCCTGTATTTTTGTTTAAATATATATGGTTTTTTTCTTACTTCTCAAAAGGCTATGTTTGGTGGTTTTGAAAATCATGAAAATCAGAATTTTTGTAGCTAAAGTTAGATATATACATATATATATATATATATATATATATATATATATATATATATATATATATATATATATATATATATATATATATATATATATATATATATATACATATATATATATATATATATATATATATATATATATATATATATATATATATATATATATATTTATTTATTTGTTTATTTATTTATAAGCCTTGAGTGTATTAACATTTACACACAAGGCCTCTCTAACTATTCCCAAGACATACCAGCGGGAGCAACCAACTTTATTTTGCCAGAAAGAATGAGCAGTTGTTGGTTGTGACCTCAGCAATGTTGTTTATCTATATTGAAAAAAACTCTATTTTTCTATATTGAAAAACCAAAATGAGAAAGAATAAATAAAATTATAAACTTGTATTCAAATTTTATAACAGAAAATAAATTTACTAATTTAATAATAATTAAGTTTAACTCTTTAACTTTTTTCGCATCACACCAAGTTTATTATTAAACTTAATCTTTGAAATTGTACCGGATTTTTGTTCTTGTGATCTTAATGCAGGTCGAACTTTGTCCACAGCTAGCAATCTGTTGTTCTTTTCAGTTTCATCAGAATATCTGTGACCATACTGCCCCATCATACCTATTGACCTTTCTGAGTAGGCTTTAACAAAAATCAAAGTTTCAGCATACTTTTGAAAACTTTGGAAGCATGACTAAGTATGCCAAGAGTTTGGTGGAAGTGAGAGCCAGTCTTGATCTCGTTTCTTATCAAACCCAATCATTTTAAAAATCAGGTAGGAAACGACATCAACCAAGGCAGACAAGTATGGTGATTTTTTCCTAGTTTTTGTATTCATTTTATAAATATCCTTGATATCTTTCTTTCCTTGAATATCTATAAATTTCCTTGATATCTATGCTTTACTTTATTTTCAGGCTTATAATAGTCAGAGCTAGGCATATCAAATGACAGAACTGCTGATGCAATTTTTGCCTTCTCCTCTGATGCTAACTCATCATCTAGCAAAGCTAAATGTATCATTGGAGAATCCAAATACCAATAGTGTTTATACTGAGTCTCTAATACAGTACCGACAGCTATTGGGTTTGTACATACTTTCTTGTACAGATGCATTTGATGTATGGCTGTAATGTTGTAATGTCAAGAAAAGGAGCTTTGATGACATCCTCAGATTGTAGATACCATTTTGCATAAAAGCAAACGATAAATTCTGTAATAAGCTTACTTTCAATTTTCAGTTTATCTTTTTCCTGAACAAACGTAAGTTGATTGGATAAAAGCCGAAGCTTTAGATAATAAATTGGTTTTCCTAAAAATCTTGCATGATGAATAGCACCAGTTTTTCTTACTTTATATGTTATAGGGGATGAGCACGTGACAACTAACTCTGTAAGCTCACTTCTATCATCCCTTATAATACCTGGTTTACTAACGTATGCTTTGCAAAATGTTAATGACTTCATAGCTGCCTTTTCTAAAAAACTGCTTTTAACCTTATTCCAATCAAACCGTAACAGTAAAACTGAATTATAGTTAAAATTAGGCTCTTCAAAAATAT
>NC_088921.1:72907500-72960000 GCF_038396675.1 Hydra vulgaris | reverse complement strand
GGTGATTTTTTTAATAATGTTGCATGCCATTTCAACCGTTGTAAAACAACCTTTGCTTAAATAATTACTTTCTTTTTTTGAATTAACAAAAAATATAATGCTGTGAGGCACAAGATCTGCTGTTTTTATACTTCCCAAATTGACAGTGACTTCGGTAACATTTTCTACATTGGTGAGAACTTGTTCGTAGTGAGCAATACGTAGTAAAGTATACATTTCGTCTTTTTTACTGTTGAGATATAAAGATTTTTCCAAGGGTAAACTGGGTTTGAGTCTATACGTATTGCAATATATCATTGGGTTTTTAATAGCCACTCCCACATTAGCAAGCGCTGTTATGTCAGCGTCTACTATAGGTCTTACCTATTCTAATAGTTGATTCATATCATTTTCAATATAAAGTTCCAATCTAATTTGTTTATTTTTTCCAAAATATTCTTTAACTTGAAAAACTTCACATCATAAACTCAAAGGTACTCTAAATGTACAAACTTTTTCTCCAGTCATGAAAGCATTATATCTATCTCTTTGTGCTGTTTGATAACCAGCAGGAGTCCACAGTGGCAGGTGCTGTTGCATTAAGAGGTCTAATGAGTCCATTAGGGTCTGCAGCTTGTATAAGCGCTATAGTTTCAGCATAACCAATAGGGTTTGTAGCATTTTCAGTGTCTTCTGTTAAACCTAAATTAGGATTAATCATCAATTCTCTAAAAGGTTTCATATAACTTTTTTTAATCAGCATTGCTCTAAAACGATTATAAGAACGATTAATGATACCGTTGTTTGCACAGGTAGTATTATTTTTTTGATAATTGGGATAAAATTTGACAGTTTTAAATAATGCATGAACAAAGTTGTTGCAAAGACACACACTTTTTTTGCTAAATCATCGTCTGTTGTAGGTGTAAATCTTGTTTGCGTGCTCAAATTTTTATAAAGTAATAAATCAAAATCCAAATACCAATCTTGTGGATATGTCCATTCGTTAAGTATAGTGGTAAAAGAAATTAAATTAGCCATGTCTGAAGTAAGATCGTAAGAAAATTTTTGATTATTAACAGCAATGACTTCATCTTGAGCTTGAGTTGTTTGAAAACCAGGATATTTTTCATTTAATATAGCTTTATATTCTGTGCTAATATTACCACTTGTTGCTTCTTGCAATAAACGATTTTCGTAGTCGGCTTGTGCCAAAACATCTTCAATAGTAACATGACCGTTTGTATTGGGTGTATAGCGATTGCCGTCACCATCTCGCATATATTTAGCTAATGAACCCATTTTTTTAAAAAAAGAAAAAATAATTTATTTTCTATTTATTCATCTTCTGAATCTGAAGTGCTTTTTTTAAATGGTATTTTTTTATTTTTAACGTCTTTTAAAGCGCGAGTGTAACCAAGTTCAATTAAACTTTTTTTATTCAATTTCTTTTTCTTTTTTTCGCTATTCTGCATGAGTGGACTTGATAAAATGGCTCTTTGTTGAATAATGCAGTTTCTACATAATCCGTTTATTTTGTCGACTGCATTGATTTCTTGAAAGCATGTGAACAGATGTGTAAAGGAGTTGATTTCATTTTAGGTTTTTTTTCAACAAGTTCTTCTTCTTCTGAACTTTCGGTTTCAGATTCTGAATATTTTCGTTTGTTAGGTTTGGGTTTGATTTGTACATTTTTTTTTATTTTTTTGGGAGGTTTTTCTTCTTGTATTTCTTCTTTTTTATTTTTCATTTTTTTAATTTCATCCAATTCAGATTTCATGTTTAGTAATTCAGATTTAGTAGAATATTGAGTAAGTTGATTTTGTAATTGTTGCATGTGATTTTCAATTTGATTCATTTGATCTTTAGGATTTATTTTTGATTCTTGCATCATTTTTTCTTTTAAATTGACTAAATTTTTATGATATCTTTCTTTAGCACAAAAGAGACTCATTTTTTGTAAAATAGAGTGAGAAAAAAATAACAACTTTTCTTTCTTTTTCTAATTTCTTAATCATAATAAAAAATAAAAGACATTTATTTATATTAATCAAACTAGTTAATTATAAAACGGAACCATTTGAATCTTTAACGTAGGATTAAAAAAAACAGTAGAACTAAGATTATTAAAGGTGAGGGGTTCAGATTTTGAATTGAGAAACGACCATCTTGTTTGTTTCCAATCGTCAACATCGTTGATATCAAAGGTGGTCAATTGTCCTTGAATAGAAGTATTACGATCTTTTGTAAAATCAATATTGGTGGTGACTTGAGTAGAACTAGTATAGTCTAATAATTTAAAAAATGCAACAATTCCAAGAACATAAATTTTGTTCATATACATTCCACATTGCACAGCTTGATCACATTTAATAAAAATGTAAGTGTCTGTAGTTGAAGGAAAATTGGAAACGGTGTTATTAAAGTTACTAATTTGAACGAGAGCAAATCTTAAAAAAGCTAGTCTTTTTTTTTGAATTTTAAAATCTAGTGACATGGCGTTGGTCATATTTTGATCGACTTGCATAATAAAAGGATTGATTTGTTGAGTCAAACTGTATTGATTTCTTTGTAAAAGTAAAGTATAAGGTATAGGATTGTTTCCAACAGCTTGATACATTTTTAAAATGATATTTTTTAAAGGTAAACTGTCTGTCCAAGTTTGTACAATAGTACCATCGCTCTTTTTTTGATAAATGAATTGCCCATTAAGCGAAGTGCAATAAAATATTAATTCTGTTGGATTATTTCCTTGTAATATACCTTTGACACTATTTAACCATGTTTTATGACTCGGTGTAGTAGCTCTTTCGAAACAAGTGACAAGAGGTACTTTAATGGTATTTGAAAAAATAGGTTTGCTTTGTTCGCAATATATTAAAACTTCAATAAATGTCTAATGACATTTTTAAAATATGGATGTCCATATTTTAAAAATGTCATTAGGTAAGTTTGAAGGTAATACTTGAAAGGGAGTGCCTTTAATTTCGGGAGTACCAATAGGAACATTATTCCATGTATAACTGGTATCATAATTTGAACAGGAGTTACTTTTCATTTCAAAATAGGCGTTACTTTTCATAAGTAATGTGCTCAATTTAATGGGTGATAACAATTTTCTTTGGAAGGATGGTAAAGAAAAAAAAGTATAATAATTTGAAGTTCCGTTTATAGGATCAGGAATGCATGAAGGCACACCCTTTGCTTTATTTGTAAGATATTTACTAAACATGTTAAAATCGAACCCTGCATAAGTATGGTCGTCAAAAGTAAAGTTATTTAAATTGAGATTGAGTAAATTGTTTGTCATGTTTAAACTTTCGGTAAAAACATCCATTATTTTTAATTCTCTTACAGGCCATATGACTTAATCTACGTTAAAAAAAGGTAAAGGTAAAGAAGCTAACGGTATATTTTTTAAAGTATAACGATAATATTTTCTTTTGGATGTGAGAGGAAAATAAATTTGATAAAAACTTGTTAATAATTCTGTAGGCTCTACGCCTGAATCAGCTGCTGTAACATAGAGAGTTTTGTACCAAATCCAGTTGGAAAAGCAGTTGTAAAAGCAGCTTTGATAATATCTACAAATTGTGGTAGTACTATTTTTTCATTGGTATAAACTACAGGATAAAGTGGGTTTTTAGTGTCGACATAATCGTTCCAACTTTTCCATAAAGATTGAATACGAAGGTTCACATTATAAGGTGTGTTGAAATCGTTAAGATTAGTTTCTACGTTATATAGGTTGCCTTCAAAGGGTATTGTGTTGGTGTTGGTTATTATTTTTAATAAAAAGAAAGCAATTTGCCACGGTACAATGTGTTTCATTTTTGATTTTGTGCTTTCTGTAATAGGTAAAAAGTTATCAACATACACATCTAGGTCAACACTAAGAATATTATTGTCAGCGGTTAAATTTGTTCCACTTAAAGCCAGATTTTTATAATTGGGTGAGAGCATAATATGAATAAAAGGTCGAACAAAGGTTTCTTCAATACGGTTTAGAATAGTTTGTCTTTCGGGTGAAATAGCTGCTATTTGTGCGGCTGTTAAAAGCGGATGTTTTGCATAAATTAAATAATTTTTACTAGTGTGAGTATTTAATGATAAATTGTATATGTTGTCGTATAGAGAATTAGTAGTAATATAATCAAATTGTAATAATTTTGTAAAATCTTCTAGAACGTACACACTTGCACTTGTTCTATTTGAAAAAAAACCGAAATAAGATAAATCTCTTTCTTGTAAAGGCGAGATCACGCTTAAGGTAGATCGAATAGGTTGTAAAAAAGAAGGATTTCTTGCGTATTCGTTTCTTTTTTTATAATACCATATTAAAATATAATTGATTCTATTACTAAATGGGGAAGTATTAACGTTGAATAAATTTTGTTGAACATTGTTGTTGCTATCAAAACTAAACTTTATCATGGGTAAATCGATTACAGCCGTTTTGTATCGAAGCTCAGTTGAAGGATCAAATAAATATTTTGGATTAAAATATTTTGTTGATGAAATTTTACCATCTTTGTTATAATAACTTGAAAAAAAGTCTGAAAAATATAAAACTCTATTTAATTTAGAATTATAAAGTTCCAAGTTTCTAACAAAAAATTCATCTTGATAGGCGGTGGGTGTCATAACGCCAAAGAGTTTACCTCCACCTGACGCATTAAAGGTCCACACATAACATTAAAAAGATTAGAAAACCCTTCCCCTGTAATGAAATACATAAATGTGTTAAATATATCAAAACTTAATTCGCTTCAAATATTAATATTTATGTATAAATATAAGAATAACTTGCTGCCAAAAGTATTTTCTGATATTTTTACATTGGCGTTTTCACATAAATACAATCTACGATCAAATAGCAACCATAACTATCAATTGAGCAGAGTAAAATCGCAAGTGTCAAAATTCTCAATTATTAACCAAGGTCCGTCATTATGGAATCAGTTAAAAAATAACAATATAAAAGATTTGAAAAGCACTTCCTCTTTTAAACGACAAATGAAATTGCATCTCCTTAACTTCTGATATTTATGCGTGTATGTTTATATATGTGTGTGTAAGTATGTTTGCATATGTGTTTGTGTAGGTGTATGTGTATATATGAGGATGTATATATGAGTTTTTATTCTTCACCTAGTATTTTTCAGAAAAAATATTTTATTGTAAATTTACTAAAGGCTTGTGGGCTTTAAATGTTATTAAATGTTATTGTAAATTATGTTATTGAGTTTTATTCTTCACGTAGTATTTTTCAGAAAAAATGTTTTGTTGTAAATTTACTAAAGCCATGTGGGCTTTAAATGTTATTGTAAAGGGGCTCTATGAAAAGATTGTGGTGACAACAGTCATCCGTATCTTCTTTGAGCTCCTGTCTGTCTTATATATATTCTTCGTGTAACGTAAAAGTTTCATTGTAATTTTATTATTTTATTTTATATAAACAGAATAAAAAAAAAAAAAAAAAAACTCAAATGATCGGCGTTCATGTTTTCCATATCTAATGTCATAGCAAGGAAACGTGTCACCTGGTAAGGGTATATGATTGGTGTACAAGACAACATTTTTAGTAACAAAATAAAAATATTTTATGTGTCCTGTAGGATTGCTAATCATATCGCTTTGAATATCTGATAACATTTTTTTTATAGCAGGTTTGGATTCCATTCTTAATCCGTAATTGTTTTCTAAGAAGGATAGGTTTTCATCTACTCGAGTTAAATTAGTAGGAACATCCATACTCGCTAAATGTAGAATGGTATTATTTTTAAATGTGGGTTTGTCGATATCGTTGGGAGTTAACGGTAAACTAAAATCATTCAAGACATTATAATGCACGCTAATGCACGCTAATGCACGCTAATGCACGCTAATGCACGCTAGCTTCATTTTTATTTTTAATTTCGCTATAATAATAAGTAGTACAATTATATTATTTACATTTAAAACATCGTCAAACGTTAAATTGTTCATTTTTTCTTTTTTCTCTTTTTCTTGCAGTTTTTCTTCAAAGATTTTTAAAAAGTATTAACATACTCGCTAAAGTTTTTATAGTAAATGTCTTTATCTTTTCGTTAATAGGTAATAAATATTCTCGTTTCATTTTGAAAGTCGTATTTAGATTGCCTACTACTCCCGCTTTATAAATATAAACGGGTAAATAACCTTCTACTGAAGGGTTAGAGCGCTTAGAGATTTTGATAATAATAACTTTTTTGGTAGTGTCCTAATAGGATTGATTACGAGTAGTCGATTTGCTAAAGGTGTCTTTGGGATCTATTTTATATTTTTTCAAGTAACATTCAGTTCCAACGGATAGAGGTTTATATATTTTTAATTTTTTGTTTTTGTATTCTTTTTCTACTCGATGTAACATGTTGGAAGAAAAATGAAAACCTCGTCTTTTTTCGTCGCGGTATTGATCGACTAAACGAAGAGCTTTACCTTTGGCGTCGTCAGCATCCAAATCTTCAGGAGCTATTCCACTCGTCACTCTTTTTTTTTCGTTGAGTTTTTGTTCCACGTCTTCGATATAAAAACTCCAATCGTTTTTTTAATGTTCGCCTTGTTTTCTTAATTTTTGATAAAGTTGTTTTAAACGTCCTATTGTCGATTCGGCCAAGTAAGCTTTTCCATAATTTTTAGAACTAAAATGAACAATGTTTTGTTCATAACACCATTCTTTCATTTTGTTGGTAAAAAATTCTCCACCTTGATCGGTTTACAAGTAGATAAATGTTTTATCGTCTCTTTTAATGTCTTCAAAAATATGCTTAAAACTGCTAAGCACTTTATCGGCAGTTTTTTTAATGGTGACTCTCAAATACACTTTTTTAGATACTCCATCTACCACAACTAAACAAAATTCAGGCCGATGAGGAGCAAAATTTAAATTAAAACTGTTCATGTCGGCCAAATCAGCTTGAAAATATTGTCGAGGTCTTTCGTATGAATATTGATGCGTTTCGAAAACAATAGGTTTCCTAGGCGCTTGTTTTTTAACGTTGACATCCGTTGTTTTTTTAAAAAGTAGAGTGACGTATGACCAAGCTGTTATGAGACCGTTTCATTTGGCATACATGGAACTTTCTAATAGCGCTCTTAATTGTTCATAAAATTTTAAATCGGTTAGATTTTTTTTTAAAGTGTTCAATTGAAGCAAAACTTTTTTAATTTTGGATACGTCTGTTAAAGCAAACAAACGACTCGATAATTTGGTCAGTTGATCTTCTTCAAGGTTGTCAATAGCGTCTCTCAAGACATTATCTATTTTAATAGTCGGAATATTTTGTTACTGGAGCTTTTCTTTTTCTTTCTTCTGGATTTGTGGATGACGATCTAGTAGTTACTTTTTTTGCTCTTAATCCTACACAACCACTTCTAGTTAACATTGGGGTTTCAGTAATAACACTAGCACTTGTTGGTTCAACTGTAGTTATTTCAGGTAAAGCAGTAGCACCTAATAATTCGGGAGCACTTTCAGGTGTTTCACTAAGTTCGGCTTTAGTTGTTTCAGTAGGTTCTTCTTCTTTTTTAGTTTCTATTGGTGCTAAATAGGGATCGGATGCTCGTGTTCGTGGTTCTTTTTTGGGTGTAGGAATTTCTAATAAGGAAGACCTTGTTAACGGATGAGTGAATAAA
The DNA here is from genome assembly GCF_038396675.1 of Hydra vulgaris. Lineage (NCBI taxonomy): Eukaryota > Metazoa > Cnidaria > Hydrozoa > Anthoathecata > Hydridae > Hydra > Hydra vulgaris. Next base: position 72,952,365 of record NC_088921.1, on the reverse strand, counting down.
TTTTTCTTTTTAAAATTGGTAAGTAATTTTAAAGCGTTGGCAAAATTTTCAATATTATTAGAAACCATTTCAAAACATTTTTTATAAGATATTAAAAGTGAATTTAAACGACCAAGTTGAGAATTATACATTGTACCCATTATCATCAACATTTCGAGTAAACTTTTTTATTTGATTGTATTTTCTGTGCTGTAAAATTGATTTGAATTGGATTTAATATGTTGCAATAATCGCAACGCTCCTCCTTTAGCACAAGTTTGTTCTACATCTTCTTTTAATAGGACTACATCTATTACATCTCTAAAAGGTAAAGAAGGTACAGGACTGAAAAAAGTTTTAAATGTTAAATAGAGCATGTTTTCTCCGATGGGTCTGTTAGCTAATGCGTTTTCGTCATAGTTATTTAACATTCGAACATAAATATCTATATTAGGTAGTAAATAACTGTTCACTTGAATGTACTCTCTCAAAATTTCAAATTTGAAACCTCGAAACATTTCGCCATATTGTATACATCTTTGTTGAATAATGTCTTTTGTTTCTGATAATATTTCAAAAGCTCTCTTTCTACCAAAACTTTTAACGGTTATGGATTCGCTTTCTATAAAACTAAAAGTCATAACAGTGTAAGGATCTCGAGCTAGAGCGCCAGCATATACACCTTCGGATGTTAATTTAATTTCGTTTTGGAAGGGTATGTTGTATTTTTTAATAAAACTCCACAATTTCGAAAAAGTAAGATGTCTTATTTGATAATAATTGGCTGCTATTCTCATGCTAGCTACAGAGTGAGAAGAGGTTAGTAAAGTTAAAAATTCGTTAGCATAAAAAGAATATTGTTTTGGATCATTTATTTTTTGAAAGGCAAAGTTGGTGACATTGTTAATAATACTAGCTATGGATTCTTCTACATCTACGACATTGGCTTGATATAAAATATAAATTTCTAAATTGTTCAGAGTGGCTTTTTCGTTTCTCGGTTTGTAAACGCGTTAAGAAATTTGATGAGATCCAAACCGATAATTGACTTGATTTTTACACATGTCGACGAGATGTTTAGGTAAGTTGGGAATTTTTTTTACAGATTCGTTTTTATAAAGCTGTTCTAGAATTTCGCTCGAATTGGCTGTTTCGTGAAAAATTAAAAATTTATTAAGAGGTGTCAAAGTATAAATTTTTTTATGAGTCGATGGAATAGTATTTAAAGTAGTAGAACGCGGTAAAGTGTTTAATGTTGATTGAATAGAGGAAGAAGGCGTAGTAGTAAGAGAGCTGTCTTGAATAGGAAATCTTTTTAAATTTCTCATTATCCTTAAAGATTCGCTTATGTTTCTTTGATCAATTTGATCATTGAATTCGCTTTGCTTATTCAAATTTAAAATGGTTTTAAAAGCGTAAGGGTTAGGGTTAGGGTAACCCTAACCCTGACCTCTCCTCCCACGTTGAGATATGTTTTCCATTTTTCTTGATCGCTGATTAAACTTGTAGTTATATCGTTGTTCAGCATAGTATCTAAAGGTAGCAAAGCATTTAAATTTTGTTGAAAGCTTACTTCACCAGCAGTTTGATTTTCGAGATTGATGGGATCTGCATAATTAAGAGGAGAGAGTAAATCATATCTTAGGATAAGCTGAGACAAATCCGATCTGTTTGTTTCTTCAGATTCTAGGATAACTTCTGTGTTTTCTTGTTCATCTATTTGTAATAATTTTTTATTAAAAACATCCATGTTGTAGGCATTTTTGGCTAATACTTTACGTAAAGTTAATAAAGGAGACTCGTGATAAGGTCTATATCTATTCATGTTTCATAAAAATACAAATTATTTTGAAAATACAATTCTTTTTGACAATAATCAACGTCAAACTGCTGTCTTAATAAATCGATTACAGTTTTTGTAGGTTGTATAGTGTCGAATGAGATTAATTTATTAGCATAATAATTTATAATTTCGTGATAAAGTTTAAAACGAGTAGAGTTGAAATATTTTTTTAAAACGTCGTAATTGTTATAAACAAAGTCTGATATAGCTTGATTTTTATCTTTCATTTTTTCTTTTTTCATGATGACTTTTCCGTTTTCGTTAAATTTTGGATACGGATATAAATATTCTTTGACAAAGAGTTTAATTTCTATACAAACGTATTCTTGAAAAGCGTTTTTTATTTGATGTCTTTCGTGATCTGATAAAAGTTCGCATTTTAACATTTTCACAGCATTTAAAAGGTGTCAAAATTTCTTTCATCCATATTTTAATTTCGTTTTCATCAATGTCTGTTCTTCTATTCGTTTTGGGGATAAAAATTTGTCCTCGAACAGCCGACTTTTGTCTCATGGCTTGACGTTTACTCGCTTTGTTTGAAGGATTGCATAATTCGTAATCGTTTTGTAAAATTAGTAAAAATTCTTCGCTTTCCCAATCATTCGGAATCAGAACTGGGTCCACCGTCTGAAGAATCGTCTGAAGATTCGCACAATCCATATCGTTTTTGTCTTTTAATTTCTTCGAGTAGTTGTGTTGCTCTTTCGCTTTCACTCCATTTTCTTTTCTTTAGCGGATTTTCTTTTTCCTTATTTATATCGTTTTTATCTTCCTCGTTGGGTTTATTCTCCTTCTCCTGATTATAGTTGTTGTGATGAGATTTGAGATAATAATGATTTTTTAATTGGGAAGCCTTGACATAGGGAAAGGATTAAAAACTAACAATTTTTTTGTTAACGCTCATGTCTTTATAATCTAAGTCCAATTTGCCTTGAGCGTCTAGTGGAATAAATACTTTTTGTTCTGTACTCGTAATCTGCGTTCTTAAGCGTGCTACCGAAGAGTTTCTTTTAAATAAAGCCAAATGTCCGTGCTGACTAGAAGTTTCTTTATTTAACAAATCGCTTATAACGTTATGGTGCATTTTGCCAGTAGAAGGAAAATCATTTTTAAATTTTTTTCATCGATCATCGATTAAAAGTATTGTTTTTAATAGTCGATAATCGCTATTTTAAATACCGTATTTATCTTTGGAAAAACCAATGGCTCTCTGTATTACTGAATCTAAATTTTCTGGACTGTTAACTGGTATAATATGATAAGCTTCTAAATTATTTTTAGAAGATTCGATAATATTTTTCAATGTTTTGTGTTGAGATTCACTAGGTTCTCTCATTTGTATCACAAATAACATTTCTGCATCAGGAAATTTTCCACAATGTAATAATTCTCTGGCCTTAGTCGATTTTCCGCTGTTAGTAGGTCCTGTAATATGTGTATTTTCAGGATATACATCTTGAGTAGGTTTAAAAATATTAAACTTAACTTGTGAATTGGTTTGTTCGTCTTTGAGTTCAGTTTCTTTTGATGTTCCTTTTAAATAAAAATCATGAAAAACTTTTTCGTTTAATATTTCGGTTATAGATCTACCATCTTTTTTTTCTAACGGTATCTCTGCAGGTTGTTCTACAGTTTCGAATTTTTGTTCAAGAGGTTTTCAGTCTTTTTCTTCCATTTTTTATATTAATAAAAAAAAAAAAAAATTTTTTCAATTTATATATTTTTTTTTTTTACAAAATAAAATTTACAAAAAACGGTCTAAAATAAATTTTTTAATGTCCATTCTTGGTATCTTATCCAATGCGTAAAGTTATTGTTCTTTTGTCCCGTTACGTTCCATATTTTTAACATTTGAAAACTTTTTTCTTTGATATTTAAATTTATAATAGTCAGGGTTAGGGTTAGGGTTAGGTCAGGGTTAGGTCAGTGTTAGGGTTAGGTCAGGGTTAGGGTTAGGGTTAGGGTCAGGGTTAGGTTTAGGGTTAGGGATAATTATATTTATAATCGTCGTCAATAAAATTTTTATTTAGTAGAAAATACAAAAAAATTCCTTTTTTTGTATTTTCTACTAATTAAAAATTTTTTAAAACTTCTTTCAACTTGTTTTTCAGTTGTTGGGTTGTTAATTTTTGATCAAATAAACAAAACTTTTTTTTGTTTTAATTACAAAAAAATTTTTACAAACTTATATTATTTTTAATATCGTATAATAAACGTTTCAAAATTTTTTGATTAAACATCGCCATTGTATGATAACGCTCTGATTCTTTTATAATATTTTTTTTAATTTGAAATAAATTTTGAATGTGTTCATCGCTACAAAATTTTTCTATATCAGGTAAAACTTTTAAATTGTCTTCTCGTATCGGTTCCAAAAGATAATGATCTCGAATTTCAGTCATGACTCCGTCATCAAAAATATAATTTTTTTGTGTAAATCTTTTTAAAAATCAATAGTGTGCGTTTGCATTTTATCTTGTTTGTAATTGACACTCATTCTATTTTGTTCGATAGGTTGATTTTCTTTTACCGCTGGAAAAGGAAGTGGTCTGCACAATCTTTTTGCAGCAAAGGTATCAAAGTCGTTAACATAATTTGAAAATAAGAGTTTAGAATTGGGTACTCCTTTTGCTCTTTTTTTGTAATAGTTTTCTTTTTTTTCCTCTCCGTTGATGCTGTGAACACTATAACATTTAGGTCCCATAGCAAAAGCTTGAGCAATGTAATAAGAGGGAGGTATTTCGTTTTGAAAATGGTCCGTTTCTTTGGCGTAAAGAGTGAAATAAAAAGGATGAGTTTTTTTATAATTGGAATAATCCATCCAACGATTGCCAAATTTTGAAAAATAAATCCATTCTTCTACTTTTTCGCGAAACGTTGAAGAAAGCATTTTTTTTTTTGCGTAATGAAAAAACAACCAGAATCAGCATCTATTATTACCAAATGTTTTTCAGCTCCATGATTTATTAATACTTGTCCCAATTCCCAACTCAAACGTCCTACGTTGAGTTTTGCATAAGATAAAATTTGTGAAGTCACAAATTAACATACCAATAAACACGGCACCATTAAATAATTAACACACCAATAAATATGGCTCCATTATATAATAAATTTTGAAAATGAAAAGGAAGTAACAACTTAACATTTTCATCCATTTGACCTTCTTGAATTAAAACATGTCGAATATTTTGAAAAATTTTAATAATATTTTGAAGTGCTTTTTCTTCGTGGTTGATAAAAGTAGTATTTAGTTTTTGTGCAATTTGTTGACTTAATGTGCCGTAATGTCCGTTAACTTGCAATTTGCAAGAAGCGTCGACTACCTTGTCACTCTTTTTAATGGCTTCTTTTCTTTTTTCCATATTTCTTTTTACCATTTTTTGAGCTAAAGGATAACGCCATAAAGGGAGTACCTTATAAATTTTTTCAACATCACATCCACAGCATGTAGTCAACCATATCAAAGTGTCTAAAAATTCACAAGTTTCATGCAAACTTAATTTCATGACCAATTTAATAGTTTTGTCTTTTTCTATACCATGGGTTCCATTGTTATTGAGATAACGTTTAGATACAATTTCAGTTGGAGAATAATCTTGTAAGGATATAATTTCTTTTTCTACCATAGGCGAAAAACCTCCTACTTGATCTTGATACTCTAGTTTCATAGTAATTTGACAATGAACTAAAGCACAAGTTGAGAAACCGTTTAAATTAACGCGATGATATTTTAAAGTAACACATTCCAAATCAAAAGAATATTTCATGTGAAAAGGTAAAGATTTTAACTGAGCTCCTCCATATTGACCATTTTCGTCCATAAAAATTAAACAACCTCTTAATGCGCTGTTTAATTTGAGTTCTTTTATTTTAGGTTCAAAGTAATTTGTATCAATGGCGAATTTTTGCGTACCGTTGGTTGACATGCCACCTCAAATACTCTTTTCAATCATTTTTTGATGTTCGTCGGTCGAAGGAAATTGAAAAGGAATTAAACTGATGGCAGAATTTAATTTGCTTGTATAACTAAAAGTAATAACATGATTAAGAATATGAAATTTTGTAAATTCAAATGTTCTTTCGTCAAAGTCAATCATAACAGAATCTAATACTACCGTGTCAAGCACAGTATATATATGCAATAAGGATTTTAAAGTTTTTAAATTTAAAAAGTTCCATAATTATTGAACACCTTCATAAGCTTCTTTGATTTTTTTAATTTCTTCTTGTAGGTTTTTAGACTTCATTAAATCGTTTTGAGCAAATAATTCAATAGGTGGAAATGTTTAATATTCAATGTTTAATAGTTCGTCTGTTATTTGCGAGTAAGGAAATAATGTTTTTTTAATAAAACAGTTTTTAAACTCTTGATTGTCGGTTAAATGATTCAATTCAGGATGAAAAGGTCGTAAATAATGCGACATGGTGTCGACATTTTGGTTTTGAGCTTTTTGAGATAACATACTATTGGCTTGTTCTAAAGAACAGTTTAAAATTTTTAAGCTGTCCACAATTTTATTATGTTTACCAATGCAAATAATATTAACTTTGCTCACATTTTTAGATATAACAAAAACATCTTCCATGTTGCTATATTTTATAAAAGCGTTAAAAGGTGTTGTTTCAGATTCAGCCAAATGACCGTATAACGGAATATCCAAAAATATTTTTAAACCTTCTACAATCATAATACGATTATCAAAAGAAGCGTTGTGAGCAAAAATAGGACATGACAAATGTTGACTATATCTGCCTAAATTTTTGTTGCAATAATCATGAGCTAATACATAAACTTGTCCTGAAAAATGATCGTGATCAATAACTAGATAATCTTCAAAGCTTTGAGAAAAAAATTGCATTTATTTAAAACTTTTTCTCTATTTTTTTTATCTTAAATAAAATCGTATAAACTAAATTTTTTTTCATATTGATTATTAAAACTTGCCAGGGTTACCCCTATCCATAAAGAAGGCGACAGATCCAATATCAGTAACTATCGTCCTATCTCTGTTCTTTCTATATTTTCTAAAATTTTAGAAAGAGTTATCTTCAACAGAGTATACAATTATTTTAATTACAACAACTTATTTCATGACAATCAGTATGGTTTCAGAAAAGGAAGTTCAACAGAACATGCCATTATTCAATTTATACATAACATCTCTGAATAAAATCGTATAAACTAAATTTTTTTTCATATTGATTATTAAAACTTGCCAGGGTTACCCCTATCCATAAAGAAGGCGACAGATCCAATATCAGTAACTATCGTCCTATCTCTGTTCTTTCTATATTTTCTAAAATTTTAGAAAGAGTTATCTTCAACAGAGTATACAATTATTTTAATTACAACAACTTATTTCATGACAATCAGTATGGTTTCAGAAAAGGAAGTTCAACAGAACATGCCATTATTCAATTTATACATAACATCTCTGAATCTTTTAAAAAATCTCAATATACACTAGGTGTTTTTATTGACCTATCAAAAGCTTTTGATACGGTCGATCACCGAATTTTAATCAAAAAAATTAAACATTATGGTTTAAACAATAAAATTTTAAAATGGTTTAAAAGCTATTTAACAAATCGAAAACAACTTGTGTATAGTAATGATGGTCAGCAAAGTGAACCCCTGAGCATAACCTGTGGTGTTCCACAAGGTTCTATTCTCGGACCACTACTATTTTTAATCTATGTAAACGACTTAAACAATGCTTCCAAATTGAAAAGTATAATGTTCGCTGATGATACTAATCTTTTCTTATCCCATACTGATGTTTATGAACTCTTTTCAACTACAAACAAAGAACTCAATCTCATTTCTAATTGGTTCAAAGCTAATAAATTAACTTTAAACATAAACAAAACAAAATGGATTATCTTTCACTCCTGCGCAAAAAAACGTTTTTTACCAAGTAATATGCCTCAAATTTATATTGATGAAACGATAATAAAAAGAGATAATGTTATAAAATTCTTAGGTGTTTATCTTGATGAGAATATTACTTGGAGAAAACATATTGATCATATAAGCACTAAAATTTCTAAAAACATTGGCATTTTATACAAAGCCCGAAATTATCTAAACAAAAAAAACCTTACCCAACTCTATTATTCATTTATACACAATTATATAAATTATGCAATCATCGCCTGGGGAAGTACGGATAAAAGTAAATTACAACATCTTTATCGCCGTCAGAAACATGCAATCCGCGTAGTTAATTATGCGGATCGCTTTTCACATTCAAAATATTTTTTTGATTATATGAAGGTTTTAAATGTTTATAAACTGAACGTATTTAATGTCTTATGTTTTACTTTTATATGGAAAAACGATTTATCTTTATTTGTTTTTAATGATCTTTTTTCTTTAAAACCAATAAATAAGTACACATTAAGAAATTTTAGTTTTTTGAGTGAACCTTTTTGTAGAACTAAGTTCAATCAATTTTGTATTTCATATCGTGCACCCCATCTTTGGAATAAAATAATATTACCTAACTTTGATCCTTCTATTACTCTTCCTGTTTTTAAAATTAAGTTAAAAAAATTAATTCTCTCTATGGACAACATTCTAAAATTCTACTAAAAATAAATGTAAAATGTATTTGTTAAATCTTCAGCTTATTATATATTAAAATGTGTTGTATATTTGCATAATGTAAATACGTTAAATCTTATGTGTGTGTGTATATGTATGTATGTATGTGTGTGTATGTATGTATGTATGTATGTATGTATGTATGTATGTATGTATGTATGTATGTATGCATGTATGTATGTATGTATGTATGTATGTATATATGTATATATATATGTATGTATATATATATATATATATATATGTATATATATATATATATATATGTGTGTGTGTGTGTGTATATGTATATATGTATATGTGTGTGTATGTGTGTTTTGCATATATATATATATATATGTATATGTGTATGTATATTTTATTTTATATATATATACGTTATAAATATTACTTTTTAAGGTTCCGATGATAAGATTCTTATAATCTTCTTTTGGAAACCTAGCTTTATATTGTTAGTACGCTGAATTGTATTATTTGCGTAATTGTATTACGACTTATGTTTATGTATTACGGCTTATGAATTATGTAACACGACTAACATTGTAAACTTAAATAAATAAATAAAAAAAAAAAAAAGAAACCAACATGCAATGATACCATAATTCGTAAACGGGTTGCTTGAATTTTCTCATAAGAAACAAAAAATTAAGGTTATCTGTATTTTGACTGCCTATTTAGTTGAGACATTTGCGAAAGATTTTGATTAAAAAGTAGGGATCCTCTAACAACTCCATATATTCTTGATCAAAGTAGTTTTCGAGTTAATGATCAGTCATAATAAGGGAAGCCAATTGTTACATATAATCTACAAGTTCTCCACTGGTTATTCTCACATAATCACTCAAAAAACCGTTAGTGGCAGGTAGGTATTCAAGTTTTTCCCACCATCTAAAACAAATGTTAAATAAACTTGATACTTGAAATAAATCTTGTTTTATTTTTTCAGCATCGTTGTTGATTAAATAATTTTGAACGTGACAAGGTAACATTAACAATTCTAAACGTCCTACTCTTTGAAACATGATGTTAACAACTTGAATTCGTTTATCGTTGTTAATACAAAATTCATTATTATTTAATCTTTCTACTTCTTGAGGAGTCATGCGAGAAAATTTAATTTTATAAATATCAGATTGTCGTATTTTATCTGCAGGGTATCTATAAATAGAACATAGAGGATTTTCTTCTTGCCATATTAAATTTTTTTCTTCAGATGATATATTTAAATTTTGAAAACGCGGTAAACATATTTCATAAGCAAGCCAAACCAAAGTATCTGCTAAAGCTATTAAATCGTATACTCGTAATTCCATTTTTAATTTTTCGCTATTTTCACGAGTCAAATTTAACTTTTCCCACAATATACGTCTGTGTGTTTTGTGAAGTAAAGAAACTCCTGGTTGAAAAAAGGCAGGTAGACAGGTTAAAGGATTTCTTTCTAAACTTTCAATAGTATTTTCGTAATAAAAAATCCATTGAGTGATCACGTGACCTTGTTCATCCAAACCAAAACATTCTCTTGCTAATGTTTCATTGAATCACGATGGAATGACAATGATAACTCAACTCAGATAAAGGTTTTGACTTTTGGAACTGGCATTTTCTTGAGACTTGTAAATACTCGTTTCACAATCAAATGTCATTAAAAAAGGAAACAAGTTTCTACTAGTACACATGAATGAATTTTGCGGACGATAATGACTAATGAAATCGCCGTATGTAAATTTGTCCGGTTTATAATAACCTTCACATTCGTGTGTCTCTGTAGTAAATTTTTGTCCACATTCTGAACATTGAAAAAGAACACGTGACTTGTTAGAAGAAAAATGTACAGTAGAAAATTTTTCATTCAACATGCTTATAGCATGAAAAGAATTGTTTTTTTGAAAAATACAAGTTTTTATAGTGTTGTTTGTTTTTTTCCGTTGATTGCCTTTATTTCTTTCCTCGTTGTTAATAAAAACTCTTTGAGAATCTTGATCGTCTTTGGTAATGTTTGCACTTTCGTAGACCACTTTTAATAATTCTGTAAGACTACTTTTATATTGTGACTTTAATTTAGAATGCAACAAACGAAATTTGGTATTACTTTTGTTAACGGCAAAAATTTTAATGTTAATACGATCAAAAGTATTTTCATAAGCAAAACAGTGACACAAATCAATCAAAGTTTGAAGCGACATACTTTTAGATTTTTCTTTTAAATTTTGTAAAATGTTATTCCAAGCCAGAATATTTTGCTCATCTTGATCTTCAAAAAGGAGTTGTAAAATATTTTCTTCCGAATATAAATCAGTCGCATTTTTTTCCAACACTTTTTTATTTTATTCTTTAATGGTGCTCACATTCCATTGGCGAATCAACAAAGAGATTAGAAAAGCAGAATAAAAACATAATCCTGGTTCAAACAAAATACTATAATCTAAAAACATTTTTCTTTTTTGTTCACATGAGAGTTTAGTATAAGGTTGACCTTTTAGCGAATTTTGCCATTGTGTTATAAAATGATAAAATGAGGTCTGTACCATTCACCAAACCATTCGTCTACATCAATTTCTTTGCTCCTTTTTCGTTGATTTTTATATGAAATTGATTTTTTATTTTTTTCGTAATATGATTTCTTTTCTTTGCTACTCTTTTGTTGTTTTTTTAACAAAAGTATTTTTTTATTTTTTTCGTAATATGCTTTGTTGCGTTTTTTCTTTTTTTGAATTTCTTCATCTGTCATGGTCATTTTTCTTTTAAAACCTGACAATTCAAAATCTCGTAATTTCATCATTAATCTTTCTGTTAAATTGGTAGAGTTTTAATTTTAATATTACGTAATTGTATTATCTTCCATCCGCTATCGTTTTCTAAAACATTAAAAACAGCTCGTACATTGGCATCTTGAATAAAACGTTAATTAGTCGGTCCTTCTAAAGGTTTTATAAAATAAACAGGCGAATTGTAACAACGTTTCATTTTTTTACAATAGCCATTTTCAATAGATTTGCAACACAAAATAACAATATTATAACCAATTAAGAAATTTTGAAACAAGTCAGCAAAATGAATACTGTTTTTCATTTGTGTTTCAAACCCTTCCATTGTTTTTTGTTCTTCGTGATAAACAATTTCATCAGGACTTTGAGTTTCAGAATAAAGTTGTGATTCTTCCACAATATCTTCATCTTTATAATCATCTTTGATGTAAAAAAAATGTTCAGGTATATAGTGTTAATACTAAATTTAGTTTCCTCAGTTTGATATTCAAATTTCATTTTTTATCTAAAAAAAATTTCATGTATTTTTTATAAAACTCCAAAACATCAGAATCAACAGTGATACTTTTAAATTTTTCGTCAGGTAACCCTAACCCTAACCCTAACCCTGACGGATTACTTTTTCGTAATTCTATTTTATTATCAAAAATTATAAAAATATCATTAATGTTACAAACTCGTGATAAAGAAACATAATAAAGACTAATAATAAAAGCCTTTGAATTAAATTGAACAACGGCTTTATTCATTGTACTTCCTTGAGCTTTATGAACAGTAAAAGAAAAAGCTAATTTTAAAGGTAAACCAAATCTTGAGCCTACAACAGCATGAGAGCAATCTAAAATCTCTTCTTTGACACATTCAATTTTGACTTCTTTTTTGTTCATATTAACCCAAACTGCATTATTTTCTATTAAAAAGACTGTACCAATAGTACCATTGCACAAACCTTCTTCCACATTAATATTTGTTACAAGCATAAAAATAGCACCTATTTTAAGATAAACAGCTGTTGGAATCTGAAACGAACATTGTATGTTTTGATTTTTAATAACATCTTTAGCATAAAACCAATACCCTTCTTGTTTTATAGTCTCCATTTTATTATTATTATAAACATCGACTTCCATATTTCTAAAAAATAATCTTGTATATTTAGTGTTTAAATTTTCATCTTTTTCAAAACAACGCGTCATAAAATAATCAATAGTTTGGTCTGAAACTTGTCCAAAACGTATTTTATTTAAAGCTCCAAAAAATTGCGCATCTTCTTTTTGTCTAAAGCATTCAGTTAAAACCAAAACTTCCGTCATGTATTGTTGCCATATTTTAGATTTAAAAACAAATTCCATATTTTAGATTTAAAAACAAATTCTCCAGTGACAGGTGGTAATTGAAAAAAATCACCACAAGCAATAACTTGTATACCACCAAATAACTCATCTTAACATTGTTTCATTTCACAAGCAATTAAATGTAATAAATCAAATGTTTGAGCATTGATCATTGAAATTTCATCAATAATTAAACCATCAGTTTCTAACCACATTTTTTTAATGTCTGGATGCATGTGACGTTTATAATAATCTAAACTTTTAACACCAGTTCTAAACCAGCAAAAGCATGTATAGTGACACCAGTTAACAAATGAGCTGCTTTTCCTGTACTCGCAGTAATATGTATTGTTTTATAAATTTGTATACTTGAGCAATTTCTTTGACAATATAATTTTTTCCACAACCAGCACCACCAGTAATAAAAAAATTGATTCCATCATCAAGCCATTGAAGCGCTTTTTGTTGTTGCAAAGATAACATTTTATTATTTACTAAAAAAAAATATTACAAAACATTTTTTTATTCTGAATAAAAGTACATGTAAGTACACTTGATAAAAAATATCAAAAAAATAAGTTTAAAATCGAAGTTTATTCGTAGTTTAAACAAAAAGTCACTATCATTCTCATTCAACAAAAATTTCAAAGATAATTTTTTATTGTTTAAAGTTTCATTTTCTACATAATATTTTTGATTATTTTCCTCAACCAAAGAATTCATATTTAATATTTTCACCAACATTTTTTTATTTTAATTTATAGTATTCATCTAAAAAAAATAAATTTATTTTGAATATAAATACATAATAGCATATTTTACAAAAAACATCATAAAAATAATGTTCTGGTCGACAATTTTTTCCACTTTAGATGATAAATCGTCTTGTTCATTAACAATCGACAAAAACTTTATAGCCATCATTTCATCTTCTGTTAATAGGTTTTTTTGTTCACTTAATAACTTGAGCATTTTTTTATTATCATTTTTTCTTATTTTATTCATCTAAAAAACAATTACATATAATACACTTGATCAAAACATTTTTCACAATATATAAAAAAAAAAATTTTTGAACGTAAAATCTAACTTTGTTGCTGCTTTAAGAAAAATAAGATACTGAGACAAAGACAACAGAAAACTCATTATCTGTTATCATTATCTCAGTATCTTTATTTTATTCATCTAAAAAAAATTGACATTTTTTAATTCAAAAAACATTTATCACTCTGACTGAAATAGATAAAGTAAAAATTAAATATGTTTTTATTATATAAAAAGTATTAACATGTCCATATATAAAAAATGTTTATATTTCCTTTCTTAATCATTAAATTCTGAATGTATAATCGCTTTTTTGTTTATTTGACATTTGAAACACAAATTGTTATTTTGACATGAACATAGATCCCAAACAAAGAATTTCGCTTTCATTATATTTCCTAGTCTTTTTTAGCAAAACTTCTGACAAACCAATTTTTTTAGCTGGGTTAGGGTCAGGGTGAGGGTTAGAGTTAGGGTTGTGCACACATTTCACGTTTTTTACAAATAAAATGGAGTAATGTTTCCATAAGGCCTATTTTTTTCGCAACTTTCTCACATATTTCTGAATCATGTTGAGTTAAACCATATCCTGAAAACGCTATTGCTGATAAACATTGTAATAAAATTTCCTTTTCAATTGCTAAGGTTTTTTCTTCTGAATAACTGATAACTCGAAATTCTTCTGGTTTAATTTGACGAACTTCTTTTACAAAATCATCAAATTCTTCTTAAGACATTTCTTTACGAATAAAATCTTCCAAACAGCCCCATTTTTCTAAATCATTACGAACATTATTGTAAATATCACTTCCCGCGAGTTCAAAGAGAAGAGGTGCAAGATCTATGTTCACAATTTTATCATTAACGATACCAAAATTTCCATCTTCATTTTTAACAATTTCACCTTCATAAAATGAATTTTCAAACAATTTCACCTTCATAAAAACCTAAAAAAAAATAATTTGAAAATATTTATTTATAATAAAGTATAATTTTTAAATATTTCAAGTACATTTTCTTTAATATTTTCTTCGTGAATATAACGATGAATGTAGTCATAAGTTTCTTTACAATATTCACAAACACTAAAACCAGTACAATTTTCTTTTGGACAAGATTCAGCTTCTTCCAGTAACCTTCGTATCGTTTGACTTTCATCATAAATACCAGCTGATATTAATAAAAGTTGATTGATTAATTTTTCAACTTGATTTTCGAAAGACATTTTTTATTATGTAATCTAAAAAAATACAATAAAAAATAAAAAAAATGAATTATAAAATTTTTTTCTTTGGTTCGTTCATCGCATAAACAATTTTAGCCTTTTGACAATTGGCACATAGTTCTATATATCGAAATGTAGTTACTACAGGTGTCATAAAACTATTGGTTGCTCGTACTGTTATTTTTACCATTTTTTTATTATGTAATTTAAAAAAAAATTAAAAATACAATTTATCATCATTACAATAAAAAAAATTATAAGAAGAAGAGTCGGTGCCGTCAAGAAGTTTGTTTACATTATTTATTAATGTTTTAAGTTCAGAAAACACGTCAGTTATTTCTTTAATACGTTTTTGACATTCCGAACCAAGAGTTTCACATTCTAAATAATCACCAGCTGAAAGTTCTTCTTTTGTACCTGTTTCATTTTCCATTTTTTATTATGTAATCCAAAAAAAAATCCTAAAAATTTAATCTAAACAAAAAGTACTCAAATATTCCATCGTTTTTAAAAATGATCGTTGTAATTCTTTACGAAAACGTATTGTTTTTTTCAGTCTTATTTTCAAAATAAAAATAATTCATTATTTCTTTGCAAAATTCAGGAACATTTTTTTCAATATACTCAAACATAGCCACTTCTCTTTCTTTTTGTTTTTCTTTCTATTCTGCTATTTCTCTATTAAGCCATTCAATATTTTCTCAATTTGTAGTAAATAATTTGTACATGGCTTGCATATACACTTGTGAAGTTTTTAATCTGTCTTTAAAATAATCTTTCTCAGCATCTTCTCGTATTAATTTATTCATTTCATCCATAGCTTCTTTTAATCTGTTGACGTGAAACTATTTAATAAAATGTTTAGCATCTTCACGATATTTAACTTAATATTTGATCATTTTATATTCAAAAGCAATATCTGAATTCAATTTATTCAACTTTCTGTTCCTCTTTTTCTTTTGTTACTGTAAACTGATTATCTTCAATCGCAAGATTGCAAATAACAACCATATGATTTATCAATTCTATTAAAAAATTACGTAGATTTAGATAATTTTTCATCAGCTTGTTATTTTTATTTATAATTTCTGTTATTTTTTCAAACTCTCCCAATACTCCATCTAGATAATCATCTTTGGTTAAAAATTCTTCAATATTAACAAAATAAAAATAAAAAACAGGTGATAGTTCTTCCAAAATCTTCCACAATTCCTGTTCAGAATGATGTGGCTTAAAATATTTGCTAATCCATTAAATACGATCTTCAGACCAATTTTCATTATTCCTTTTTTAATTAGTTGTCTAAAAAAATTACAATAAAAAAATTAAATAAACAAAACACTATCATGAAAATTAATGTTTTATTAGTTAATCTAAAAAAAATTAAACAGATAAATGATTAAAATCATATTCTAAATTGTGAGTACATTCAATGTGTTTATAACTAAAAGATAACAATTCTAAAAAGTTTTTTGAAATCATTTTTACATTATTTAAATAATTAAAAAAAAAACTGTTTTTTTCCATTTCATTCATACCCTCTTTTGAAATTAAGTCTAGTGAATCTGTAAATATTTTTTCTGTTTCACGACAAACAAGCTCAATTTGAGAAAAAAATATACAAATAAGATTCTAGTAAATTTAATGAAATACTTTCAATAGTTTGATAAAAAATCATTTTCATATTATTCAAATTATCAAGTGCTTCATTAAGTAAAATAAGTTGATGATTTTGTACATATGCCATTATGCTTTCTAATCGCCTATGTTGTTCACAATCTAGTTTTTTAATATCTTGCCAAGTAAATAGGATTTGATTTTCTTCTTGCTTTAGTTTGAAAATAGTATTCCAAGGATGTTCGTCTTAATTCATTTTTTATTAATTTTTTCTAAAAAAATTACAAAATCATTTATACCTTTTTTTTAAAAAATACCTTATTAAATACCTTATATTAAAAAATTACCTAATTTTACATTTGATATACAAATTATTTTCAATTAAATAATCATTAATGTCAGCTTTTTTTATAAAATTGCAATATCCATAACCACAAATTTCTCCATCTTTGGCTGGTCGTTGAAAAGAAACATTATTCTCAGTAATAAAACTTTTTTTCATTTGTTTACCATTAGGTCCACACAGTTTAAAAGTAATAACACGATTTATAAAAGGCCATTTTAAAATGGTATCATAAGGTGAGGATCTCATTATTATATACAAACCAATTTCTTCTTCCTTATGGTTATCGCATTTCATATTGATATTTATTTTCATTAAAAATTGATAATTTTTATAATAAAATGGCACACTATAATAAACTTTGCTTTCATTTTTTAGTTGCTCTTTAAAATTTTCAAAAATCCATATCTTGCTGCCATGACCATTATTATTGTGCATTCCTTCTAAAATGGATACTCGAAAATTGTTAGTATAAATGGTAAATGAAGGTCTATCAGCCATAATTTTTTTTTACTAATCTAAAAAAATAAAAAAAATTTATAAAAAACTATTACAAAAATTTTATTTTTCAGTGGAACCAAAACCACCCTTTCTTTCTTCATCTTTAATCATTGTCATTTTCACTTCACGACAACAACATCCCTCGATTTCTACTACATTTTATAAAGCTTTATAATGATTTCACAAATCCCATTTGAGCAACAGCATCTCCACGTTTAATAATATAATCTTCTTTTGAATGATTCATCAATATGACTTTAGTTTCATCTTTATAATCAGCGTCTATTATTCCTGGAGAATTTAACACAACAACACCATATTTAAGAGCCATACCTGATTTTGAGTATATGTGTCCTACTAAATCTGAATTTATTAAATCAATATACACTCAAGTGCTTACTAAAATACGTTGTTGTGGTTGAAGTATATAATCCTTTGTGCTTCTCAAATCAAAACAAGCGCTCTTTTTTGTTTCATAAAAAGTCCATTCATGAGTATCTTTTATTTCAATCCTTTTAATCTCTTTTGATTCATAAAAAGACCATGGATAGCTTTGCTACGAGCATCTCTCATTTTATTCATCTAAAAAATTTTAAATACATACATTGTGTTTTTGTTTTAAAGAATAAACTACATGTTTTCTTTTTTCCTTATGAGAAACAATAGAATTTTTACAAAAACTTAATTTACAAAAAACACAATTAAAACAAAACAAATATATTTTTTCACAAAGTTCACAGTGTCCAAACCAATAATAATAAATTTCAAACTGTTTTAAATCCTTTTTGTTTAATGGTCTATTAAAAAGTTCATTAATATAGGGCAAAAAAGGCACACTCGTATTAATTTCAGTATTTATCCACATATTTAAAAATAAATCTTCTATTTTTTTTACTTTTAATTTTCTATCGTAATCTTCTACAACTGAAGATTTTTCTATTCGAACACTACCATCAAAATATTGGTATTTTAATTTTACAATTTCCGTTCTTGTTCTTTCATAATAACTATTTTCTTCCTTTTTCCATTTTTTTGCAATCTAAACACATTTTTTACATCTCAATGTCTTGAGCAGAAGCTGTTAATGAGTTGAACAAGTTTTTTTCCCCTTTTTATATAAAATGGTAGTCATAACATCATCATCTCTATCATTAAAATAGAATTAAAGTATCAAAGTACAAAGTTTAAAGTACATCAAACCACATTTTTAAACTTTAAACTCTTCATAAGGAATTAACATTTCAAAAAAAAAAAACTTGTTTAGTACTTGTTTTTTTAATTTCTCTTTTCAACTCAAACAGAATAAAAGGAGTTCATTTTAATTTAAAAATTTATTCAAAACACAACTAAACAAAAATGTCAGAGTTTGAAACTGTTTATTGCAACGATAACACCTATGTCAAATTTGCAGAATTAGCTGCTGCTACTTTGTGGCTTATCGATTTTAAAGAAGAAAAAAATGTAAAAGATAAACAATATTCCACCGTTCCTCTCAAACCACTGGCACAATTTAACTATGTTAAAAAAGAATTGATTTACAAACCAAAAAATGAGGGCTGTGAAATTTTGTTACCATGGAAGTACAGAGATATGTGCGATCTCAACAAAACAAATTATTTATTCAGATCCGAACTGAAATTAACATAAGACGACAACAAATTTAAAATGTCTAATGGCGAAATTACTAATAATGTGGTTTTTAAATTTAATTACAACAAAATGACCAAAAAAGTATTGGAAAGTTTGATAGTATGCAAACTGCTCAAAACAAAGCTTATATGACGGTGGCTTACCCTAAAACCCACATATTAAAATCAGTCGAGTTTAACGGTTTTGGTATACGTTTAGCAAAAGAAGAAGATGAACCCTGATTCATGTTACAGAGTGTGAAAGATTATTGTCTGTAGAACCTTCTTTCCACAACACTATGAATAAAAATGGTGTCCCTAGAAATTATAATCAGAATTTGAAAAAAGCCTTTGCTGAGTTTGCTGAAAAAGATGCTGCGAGTGAAGCAAAAAAAGCCAAAATAGCAGAAGTACCAGAAGAAGACGAAGAATAATTTTTTTGTAATTTTTTTAATTGAATTAAAAAACCTGTTTTATTAATAAAAACTTGTTTTTTTTCTTATCTAATTTCCTATACAAAGGGTAAAATAATAAATTCTAGTTCATTTTTGAAAGAGAAAATGACTAGCAAACAACTCGACGAAAGTCTCATTAAAGCTGTTCAACTTTTTTATCCAGATAATGAATTACATCCTTTGTTGTTTGAGTTTTACCATTTAAATTAAACGTATGAAGAATGGCAAGAAATTATATTTACTTATTTAAAAAATTTTAACTTGGAGTTGAACTTGGAAGAAGAAAGATACAAGGATTTGTATTATATATTTATAGCTAAAGAATATGAAAACTGGCTTCATTTGTTTGAAAAACCTTCTCGTCGTTATATGAATTTTGCAGAACAATCACCTTCATCGAGAACGAGCATGTTTGAAGTATGTCGCATGATAAACGATGATTTTTTAAATGTAACCAAAACAACAGTAGAAAAACAACACGAAGAACTAAAAAAAAACTAGAAGAGTTTATTAAAGTGTATAAACTTTATTACAAATCAAAAAACATGGAAAAGCAATGCACTTCGTGGAAAAGCAAACTTAAACTGAATTTGAAGTATTATTTTTTGTTTCCTTATCTATCTAACAAATGGGAGTATGATAACTTAAAGAAAATTGTAAAATATTAAAAAACGTTTATTCTGCTTGCATGGACCAACCGCCTTGCTTTTCGTTCAACGATAAAGTTTTTCATAATGCCTATTACACCATTTATACACCTGCTCCTAATTATGAATATTTTATAGAAAAAAAGGTACACCAAGAAGGAGATAAAGTTTACATTTATAATGCCTTTGAACGTTGTAATTTTCACGAAAAAAGTTTAATAGAAATGTTCTCTACAGCTCAATGGTTTTTTTTCTTTAAAAGAAATTTTAACATTTCAATGGTATTATACAGAAAAGAGGATGATGTTTATAATTACAATACTAACGATATAATATCGACACAACCTATACACAAAAACACTAATTTTACCAAGTATTATGTGACTGCGAAAGAAGGATTATAAAAAAGACATTTTTTATTTTTTTTCCATATCAAAAAGTTGATATACAAGTTTGTTTATTTTAAATATATTATTGAAACATTCGCAAGTGTCTTTTTTTAACATATAAACACATTTGATATTGTCTTTTATTAATCGAATAAAACTTGAATGCTCTTCAACATTAAACTCTGTATACTCTCGTACGTCAGCACCTTTTATAAAACCGTTCACAAAATCTTCTAAATAAAGCGCAAACATAAACGTTTCATATTTTGGGCATTGTTCGTGTGTATGTTCTTTTACGTGATTGTGTTGAAAATGTTTTAGAAATAAACTTTCGTTATTTAAGTATCTCGGTAATTTACTTATTTTTGGAAATAGTAATCTATTTAAATCAAATCTATATATTTTTTGCTCTTTTATTGTAGACAACACATCTTTCTCTATGTTGCCACCTTTATAAAACACGAGAATATATTCGAATTTTGAAAATATTGATTTTAAGTAATCTACAACAGAGCAGCAAAGTATGATTTCGCTGGTATATTTAAAAGTGGGATAGTACTCTAATCCATGAATATTCTTTAGACAGTATAAAAATACTTTTTTATCTTTTTCTTCCAAGTTTTCGAACTTTTCACACAGTATTACTTGTGTGTGATAAAATTTTTTATCACAGATTGATCTTAAACACAATTCTCTAACACAATATTTTCCCCACCGATGTTGTTCACTGTTGTTTATAAACTCGAAATCTAACAACCACAACTAAAAAATAAATGCTTTTTATCAAAAAAAAGAAGCGTATTCTTTTAATAAAATGAATAAAAAAGTATAAAAAATCAAATTAAAAAATTTTTTTTACATATTTTATTTTTATTAAAAAATGAATCGCGTTGATAGCATCAATAAAAAAATTCAAAAAAATTGCGCAGTGTGCGCGCTTGATGAAGTGTCTCAAAGATATAAACATTATGAACACAAATCTGGAAATTCTTCACCTTCATCTGATCGTGTAGAATAAGAACAATTTTACAGATAAAAAATCATTTAATTTTTTACAAAAGGTACTCGATTCTAAAAGGATAACATTAAATTCTTACAGTATTGAAAAATGTTTTAAACACAGTCAATTTAATAATTTACTCGAAAATCCTCAACTTTGTCCTATTCATTTCAACCACTTTGATGATTTGAAAGATCAACTCGGTGATAACTATATAGCTGAACTCTATAAAGCCAAGTTTACTCTTTTGCTACTAGACAGAGATATCAAACCTACTATGGATCAAACAGATGGTGATCAAACAGACGGTTTTGTGGATACGTTTGCTACAAAAGTAATACCTACCGTCTCTTCTTTGATAGAAAAACTAGATGGAGCTTTAAAAAAGAAATCAGTTAAAAGAAACATTGAAGGAATTATAAAGCAAGGAACCAGCGATAAAAAAACTTTATTTGTTAATATATTACACGCTATTGTAACTGTATTTGTTACGAGTTTTTTTAGTTTAGAAAAAGAAGAAGAATATATGGCTACTGATGAATCTTTGTCTCGTTTTTTTAAAAATTCAAAATTTAAAAATTATTTTATAGGAGTATATGCTTTTGACGAGCTAAGTCAAACAAAAACACATATTCATATTATTAATCAAATGAAAAAAAATGGCTCTTTTATCATTTACAACAATGAAATCACAAAAGAAGCAGGTCAACATTGGAGAGTGTTGATGAAAATAGACAAGGGTAATTTTTTTTGTTTTAATAGTTTAGGAGAAGAAAGTGTATTGCAACAAATTCCAAAACACATTTAAGATTTAATAAATATTTGTTTGAAGCAGTATAAGAAGTCAATAGCAATATACAAATCAACACTATTAACATAAACTACAACGAAATTGAAATTAATTCTTTTTTAAGACAATCAAATCATTTTCCTACAGAATGGACAGCAGATAATCATAAGTTTTATTGGTTTACCAAATTTATTTTGAAGTATAGTTAAATCACTAGCAATCAAAACTTATTTTTTTCATACAATAAATTTCCTTTTCAATGGAATGATAGTAGTTTATGTGGAGCATTTGCCGCTTATTTTGCAGCTCTAGTCTTTCGCAGTGAAAATGTATTATATACTGATCAAATTTATTTACCTTCGTTGTGCAGACTGTTAAACCATTACTTTTATGAAGTAACAACTCTTCATGCCTCTGTACTAACTCAACTAAATCTTTATTCATTTTTTCAATTTATTAAAAGAGAACTCTTTCCACACCTTGATAACACTGCAAAGCAACTGTTTGAAAAAGACATGCAATTGCATTTATATATGAGAAAACAGGAAAATCTGGAGCGTGATCTATTGTCTATGAAAACAAAACAAATTCCTTTGCAATATGATATTTATGAAAAGCAAATATTGGCTCAAAATGCTATTAAAAGATTTTTAAAAGATGCAGGATTTTTAAGAACAAATTATGAAGCTACGTGGGACAAATTATCTATATTGGATATTCAAGCTATTCCATCTGTGATGAAGGAGGAAAATATTTATTATATGATCCAAACTGAAATGGATAGGATTTATGCAAACAATTACACGCGATTAAAGACTGCCAATCAATTTTTAGATGTACCTATTGATGATGTCATGACTAAAAAAGAAATAAAAAGACAGATAGCTCTGAATATAATATAAACAAACATGAAGAGAACAGCACACAAGGAACGAGTTACTTTAATAATTCGACCCTGTTTTAAACGATGTGTCAATGAGAAATCACCCTTTGCATTACTAGTAGCTTTAAATAGCCAAATATAAAAATCAGATAATTGTGGAAATAGATAACAATCCTCTGCATAAGTTTCAAAACTTATTTTGTATAACGTCTACTTCTTCGAGTAGCCAAATGTTAAATGAGTCTTTGATAACATCAACAAAGTCTTCATATTCCATTTCAAATTCGTGGTTGCTTTTATCATAAATAAAATTAATATGAGCGTTTTCGTTAGAGCGTGTTACTTTAATTTCAGCTAGTCCATCCAAATGAAATACTAATTTGAAATTACCCTGGACTTGTTTTAAACTATCATTTGCTTCAAACTTGGAAGCTTATACATTTATAATAGATTTATAAAATTCGTTTAAACAAGTTTTGAACTCCATTTTTTTCAAATGAACTTTTTTTCAAATGAATTTTTTTATTTCAAAAAACTAAATTTATAGTTTTTTTTTAAAAAACAACAGAAAAAAACACCATTAATTCTTTTTTCTTTAACAATTTATTTTTGGTATTTCATTACCAATATAAAATACACCCTCATTTATATGAGAAATACAATATATTTTATTTACAATGTCAAAATCTAAAATTAATCCTCCAAAATAAGTAGATGATTTCGTGTGACCATTTTCTTTATCGCCACTTATGATTTCCGCGATGCCATTTTTATACTCATAAGTCAGAATGTAGTCTCCTCGTCCACTGATGTCAGTTCGTAAATTTTTTAACTCGTCCTTATTGTATTTTTTCAACTCTTTTAGTATCCATATATATTCTTTTGAATTTTCTTGAACATGCTGTCTAAATTTTTTAAGAAAGCATTTTTTACAGTAATTTTTAATGTGTGTCTTTCTTTTTGAATTTTGAAATGTGTGTCTTTTTTTTTGCACGCTTGTGTCGAATTCATTTTTGTAAATAAACGTTTTACAGAGTTGAGCTTTTTTTATGCTTGTTTTTTAATCCGATTATATTTCCTAATAGACTACCAAGGATACCTTTACCACGCTTTCTAAGTATACGTTTTCGCCCTTTACCAATTAAAGAATGATGAGATCTAGGATGAGGTCTCGATTTTCGTTGAAAAAAAATATATCTTTTAGCAGTCCTGTGTCCTCTATGTCTTCTATGTTTCATTTTTTTAATAAATATTTCTTTGTTTATCGCGATCCACTTTTGTTAAAACAAAACGATATATCGGTTTTCCTACTCGTTCCATTTCACGGTTTTATTTATTATTTATATACTTGCTTTTTGTTTTTCGATAACACACCAGTGCTTTTCTACAATATTGACGCTTTATTTTTTTCAAATTTTCTTAGCTCTTCTACGTCTTAGAGCTCTTAGTTCTGTATTATCAGGATCTGTTAACTCATTTTCATCAAATGAGGTCCTATCAAAAAATTCAAAAAAAGCATCCCTATGAAAGGCCATTTTCCATCTACTGTATATTTGGGTAATTTAGATGTATATTTGGTCTTAAATTACTTTTATATGTAGGTTTTGAAAATAAATTTCGTCTTACAATCATACGCGAAAAATCAACATCATCTGCAGCCATTTTTTTGACTTGACTTTAACTTTTTTTTATATCTTTTTTTTTACAAGATAAAAAAACATGGTGTCACCCTGACACAACCTTACTTATTCCATCTTTACTTTATCTTAGTAGGCCTACTTACTTATGTTTTTCTTATAGTATTTATTTTTTATACGGCCGTATTTTTTCTTACTTACTTACTTAACCTTACTTAGTCCTTACTTACTAAAAATAAAACATAGTGCGGCGAGCGATTGCACTATGCTACGTCGACGTGTTGGTTCATGGAGTTTTGAATTCATTTAAATTAATATTTTAACACTTTACGCAGAGTTTTTTTCTTCGTAGAGTTTTTAAAAAGTTGTTTACTCCGTAGTTTAATCTCTTTAATCTTGTTCGTAAAAACGGTATTAACTCTTTCTAAATTTAACTACCATGACACAGCATTTTCTTTTTATCGCATAAAGTTACATCACTTGAGCTTTTATTTCGCATTAATCTGTAGAGATTAAATTTTATACATAAAAAGCGTGTTTTTTGTTAACAAAATCAAATGGCAAAAACTCGTTTTACGAAAAGAAGCGTTAAAATGTCTGAAATCGTTTCAGAAAATAACGATATCATCTCGCAAGAAGTAAAATTTACTGAACAAGAATTAGTATTTAGTGACAATGACATTAATATAAGCGATGGCGAAAAAGAAGTCATCCTTATAGAGGATGATAATATTTTTGAAATTTTTGATGAAGAAGGTGGTGTCGACTTTAAAATCATAGATAAACCGCAAGAAAAACCACAAAAAAATAATATTCCTAAACACAAAGTATGTTGTTGTTCTTTTTTTTCAATTTTTTTATAAATAAAATAAATTTTTTTTAAGACTTTTTTTTATTTTTTTAGACAAAAAATAATAAAAATCGCAAGCGATACAACGCGAAAAGAAAAAAAAAATTTGATCAGGAAAAATTATTATATATATCTAAAAAATTATAAATATTTTATTTTGTTTTATTTTTTCGTCTTATATTTGCTTCTTTTAATTGATGTTTAATATCGACATATGATTCAGCGGTATGAACCCAGCGTTTTATTCTTTTACCAACTCTTTCAAGTTTACGGTTTGTTTTATTATCTTTATATTTGTTATTTGTTCTTCGTAAACAAGATAATATTCTTTTACAATTGCTCGGTAAATACTGACTTTCAGCCTGTGTCGATGTTGAACTCTGTTTTGTACTCGTTTGTGTTTGAACTGCTTTCTTTGTTCTAGGAACTGTTGTTTTTGTACGTGCTATATTGACAGTGTTTAACGATCTAGGAGTATACCTTATTTTAGGCATTTTATAAAAAAATGATATTTTTATTTATATATATTTTATTTATTCCAAAAAACACATGGTATTTTTTATATAAAACAACTAATCATTTTTTTAGTAAAAAAAAATGGAGTTTATTAAAATAAACAAAGTAAATCACCAATTAGAAAAAGATGACAGTGGGGTTTTTACCAAATTTTTTCTTATAAAAAATGGAAAAAAAATACCAATGGCGTATGTCAAGCCTTACAATGCTGCATTGGGTAATTTTTTTTAATTTTTCTGAAAAAATTTAATATTATTAATAACTTTATAACCATCATTTTTTTTCTTTTAGATAAACGGCTAGAGGTGGTACATAATTTAATTAATACATTAGAAAAAAAGCAAAAGCTCGACTCACCTCGTAAGTTTTAACTTTACTGCTTTTATTAAAAAAATAAATATTTTTTTTTTGTAAAAGTTTCTTTTTTATTTTAGAAACGCAATATACAGAAAACGAAATTTTGTGAATTTTTTTTGTATATTTTTTGTAGAAATAAATTTTTTTATAGTCTTTTTTTATTTGTTTATTTTGTTTATATTTCTATTTTTATATATACAAAATATTTAGTATTTTTTCTAATATATCTTAGAAAAAACTGATGAAAATAATAATAAATACCATAGCAAAAGAACTTCACACCCATTGGAAGCAATTAGCAATATATTTAAATTTTAAAAGAAACGAAATTAAAAAAATTGATGGAAATTATAAGAAAAACTTTGATAAAATAAAAAAAATCTTAATTATTTACATTACACACCACAAAGACAAAAAAAGAGCCATTAATCATTTGTATTTTATTTTAACACGATGGCAAAACAAAACCAACTACCAAGAACTTTTATTTAATTTATTACAATGTAAAGTAGTTATAATAAATTATTAATGTTTTTTGTAATATTTTTTAGCAAAAATAAAAAATGAATTTTATACAAATTAAACTAAAAATAGCTGCTTGTTTACAATGGCAATAGGAAAGTTTGGCTCAATACCCTGGATGTAAAAGAAGAAAAATTGAATGTATACAACAAGACTATCGAGACACAAACGAAAGAACCCATAGAGTATTACCTTTATTATATCAAAAACACGGAACAGAAATTGAAGCAGCACGTATTTTATACTATACATTATGAAGTTGGTCCTTAGGCCTTTCAACTGTAAAAGAAACAAATCAAGAACTTTTAAATAATATAAATGAAAGCATGACCCTATAACGAAACTTTATATTGCAATAATTTTTTTTTGTAATTTTTTTATTTTTTTAGTAAACCAATATATTAAAAAAATGGTTAAATATATCAAAAAGTGTGGACGGTAAGAATAACAATTATTTTTTGATTCTTTTTTTTTATATTTTTTTTATACATTTTTTCTTTTTTCTTTTAGTTATGGTGAATATATTAACAAATGGATGATTTGTTACCACGACTTGTTATTAACAGACCAAGAAGAAAAAGAATTGAAAGAAATAATGGAATTGAAAGAAATGTCAGAAGAAGAATACGAAATTTATTTAGAACAATTACTAGCAGAAGATATAGAAGAAATGGAAGAAATGGATTATATTGAAGAACTGAAAAAAAAATGATAGAAGAAGAAGTAGAAAAAGAAGTAGATCAAATAGAAAATGAAATTCCCGAAATTATTAATAAAATAGACTTGGAACAATATATCATTGATGTTATGAATAAAATGGATAATTTACCAGAATTAAATTTATAAATATTTTTATTTAAATATATCTTTTAGACAACTAAAAAAAATGAATAATAATAATGATTACAGCGACATGTATCCTGGTTTTGGGGATCTGTTAGAAGAAAGTGACTTGAAAGTAGAAAATATATATTTTTGTGATTTATACCAATACGATAACAAAGACAAGGAAATGAACATTTTTTTATTTTAGTTCTTTTATTTATTCTATTTAGTCATTTTATTTATTTGTTAATTCTTTTATATTAAAAAAAGACGATTGTATGTTTTATTATTTTGCTTTTTTATATAAATAAATGTTTTTTTTCAGCAACTTATAAAAAAAATGGCAGACAAAATATATCCATGCTGTTTTTGTGAGAAAGAATTTACTAAAGAACAACTTATGAATCATCAAATAGAATGTTCTACAAACCAATTCTCACACGAATGTTTTACGTGTAAGAAAAAAGTACAAGATTTATTAAACCACGAATGTGATTATGAATTTCTACACATACAAAAAATATGCTTTTTTTGTAATACCAAAGTAGATGATAAAGATTATTATGAACACTCTGTAATCTGTTTTCAATGTTATAAAGAACAACAAAATCAATATTTCGAGCAAATTATTCAAGACGAAAATAAAAATTTAAACTATTTGAATTTTTCTATTAACCACATCATGAATGGAATGAAAAATCATCAAGAAATCCTAACTAAACAAATAATTGACACAAAAGAAATTTCAAAACAACAAAAAGAAAAAGAGCAAGAAATTAAAAATCTGAAAGAACAGAATGCTAAATTACAACAAACCTTGGAAGAAACCAACAACGAAATGCTAGAACTAAAAAAACTCACCTATGACATGTTAACAAATCAAGAAGAAGTACAAAATCTCAATCAAGAAATAACAAAACTCAATCAAATCGTAGAAGAAAACAGTACAGAATTTTTAGCATTAAAAAAATCAATTTAACAACCACAAGTAAAGCAACACCTCTTTAAAGACAAACATATCATCATACTCGATCAAATGAATCTAAGACTGCTATCAGATGAAGCCTATTATTCGCAAGCTGTTTACTCACCTGAAGGGTATTATTATTGTATAAAAATATATACTCGAAGCACAAATGTAAACAATGTAGGCATTTTCTTCCAACTCATTCGAAGCGAGCTCGATGATGTTTTAAAATGGCCCTTTTGCCAAAAAAATAACTTTTACTCTAAAAAATAATGATAAATTTTTTGCTCTTACTATCACCCCCGAAAATTATATTCAAAGTTTAAACGCGAGTTCTTTTCATAAACCTACCGAAGAATACAATGTAGCTGTTGGTTTCCCCAATTTTATTTCACACGAAGAACTAAAACAATTTATTATTAATAATAACTTATTTATTTCTATTACTATTCAATAATATATTTATGTAAAAAATGGTTTTTCCTAATTTTTTTGTATGTATTCATATTTTTTATCTCTATTTTTTTTTACATTATTTTTTTCGATTAACTAATAAAAAAAATGAATTCAGTAGAAATATTCAGACAAATCAGTCTTGAACTAACTATTGCCAATGTGAAAAGTATCAGATTCATGCTCAGAATACCAAAAGGAATCAAAGAAAATTTAAAAACTGCAATGGATATCGTAGAGTACTTCAAAGACATATTTCAAAGGTCATATTTATGAAACTATGGAAAGTAAATTGAAATTTTTACTTGTAATGTGTAAAGCCATTTATCGTTTAGACATTGTGAATAAATATAAAAATAAAATACCACGATTGCCAAGATACGAAGAAAGCATGATTAAAAATCTATGACCTGCTTATTCTCCACCAAACACATTTTATCCAAGTGCTGTCATTGAAGCCAAGCAAGAAGAACTTTTGAATTTTTATCATTGCTGAACCACCTGAAACACCAGAATGTGCCCAAGAACCTCTAAAAACTTTTTTTTTTAGGAAACAATTCAATTTTTTTATTGTTTTTTTTTATATATTTGTAATTTTTTTTAGATAACTAATAAAAAATAATGGGCAGCAACTGGGGCAATATTAGCTACATACTTGAAATATAATTTAGTTCATTTCACTACTTTCTGCATATTCGTAGAAAACAAATGGAACGAAATAAAAAAGTCAAAAAGTTGGACAAAAAAACTAAAGAACGTTGCGTTTATTTGGAAAACATTCATTCTCACATTAAAAACTTTGAGGATGAAACACTGATTGGTTTTATCCACACGAGCGACATTTTTCTTATTATGTTTTTCATTACGACAACGATAGATTAGATAACATCAACAAATTTAACTTTGAAAATCAATCAAATCTCACCTTGAAAGATTTATGTAAAATAACTTTGGCACATCAACGAATTCGTTTTGAGTTTGAACAGTTACATGATAAAATCATTTCTGTATTCGATAAAACCAAACTACCACTCTCCAAATGGAAAAATAAAGATGATATTAGACTATTGTTTTACTGCTTTCATAAACACATCTTTTTCGAATGGAATGTCAAAAAAAAACGAAACATTTATTATTTTTTCATCTTCAAAGACGTTATCTTTACAATTTATTTCATTTACTTTTTACAGAAATATCGTATTTTGCTTATCCACATAAACAACTAGAAATAGATTTAATAAAAACACTATATCATTTAATAATAGAATATATAAACTGGGCCAAACAACAATATTTTTATATTACAGAACCTTGTTTTATTCATGTTAATATTGTAAAACAATTTTTTTTTAATTTTTTTTTAGATAACTAATAAAAAAAATGCAAGTACAAAGAAAAAGTTTCGAAGAGTACAACATGCATTATCACAAATGGGTATGGTTTTGTGGTCAAACAAGACTAAACTACAAATATGAAAAAATACCAACGTTAAAACAATTATGTAAAAGAAATATGGGATTTACTAGAATACAAGTTGAAATACAAACATTTTAAAAAGAACTTGCCAAAGTAATACCAATTGAATACTACGATTCAGAATATATTATTTGGGATCAATCCTTTTACAAAACAACTGACATTAGTCCTCGTTTTTTATTTAGAAAACATTTGAAATTTTTTTTGATCAAGCTTTTTTTATATATATAAGTATTAAAATTTTTAATTCACATTATATTCAACCTTTTTTAAATAACACACAATATGAACATTTTTATATTTTATTAAAAAATTATATTAATTGGGCTTTACAACAATATTATTTTATTTCTACAGATCAATTTGTACATATAAAGGATGTTATTTTATATTTATAGATAGAAAAAAAATGAATAAATAAAATATGGCTATTCCAAAAAAAAAACCATCCAAAAAAGTAAGAAATCAAACGAGAGGTATATTCATTTTCTTTTATTTTTTTAAAATAAATAAAAATTTTTTATTCAACCTATTTCTTTTTTTATAGCAATGTATCCCTACCTTTTCTTAATGAAAAAAAAAGCGATGATGAAGTCACGCTTATTAAATGAGCCCTATTTCTGCGTTAAAAAATGTGGAATATGCCAGAGTTGCCAACTCAACAAATAACTTTTTGTATTATTTTTATTCAGAAATATATATTTTTTTATTACATTTTGTCTTTTTTAATTCCTTATTTTTTATTGCTGTTTTATTCATATTTTCATACAACTTTATACATTCTTTTTTTTTTTAGATATAAAAATGAATAATAGTAATAATGACAACTGGGAGTTGGAACTCGACGCACCACCGTTTGAATTCAAACAACCTCACTTAAAATTAAAAAGACCTCTCCGAGGTCTTAATTTGGAAAAATGTATAAAACTAGAATTAAAAGACTTAAAAAAAAAAAAAGAGCGGATATGCGAGGGTGCACAAGAAGAATGGATATGCGACGCTCCTCCATTCGAAGTAAATTATGTATATTTATACGAATAAATTTATTTGTTTTTTTTTTTAATTGTAACCTATTTTTAATTGTAACAGTT
Organism: Hydra vulgaris; assembly: GCF_038396675.1. Taxonomy (NCBI): domain Eukaryota; kingdom Metazoa; phylum Cnidaria; class Hydrozoa; order Anthoathecata; family Hydridae; genus Hydra; species Hydra vulgaris. The sequence continues at coordinate 72,920,618 of NC_088921.1, read as the reverse complement.
TTTTTTATATGAATAAATTTTTTTACACCTGATTCTCTATTAAGTTTGCGCACGCGCATTACGGATCAAATTAAAATTTTTTACACCTGATCCTCTATTATATCTGCGCACGCGCATTACGGATCAAATTAAAATTTTTCACACCTGATCCTCTATTATGTTTGAGCACGCGCATTACGGATCAAATTAAAATTTTTTACACCTGATCCTCCATTATATCTGCGCACGCGCATTACGGATCAAATTAAAATTTTTTACTCATGATCCTCTATTATATTTGCGCACGCGTATTACAGATCAAGTTAAAATTTTTTACACCTGATCCTCTATTATATCTGCGCACGCACATTACGGATCAAATTAAAATTTTTTATCCCTGATCCTCTATTATATCTGCGCACGCGCATTACGGATCAAATTAAAATTCCTTTTTTTTTGCTCAGGCCGTTTTTCGTTTTTGGTGGCTTTTTTTTAGACCCTCATTTGACGGCCTCATTTGACGGTCCCCCTCCTTTCAACTTTTCAAACAACTGAAGGCTGAACTCTTCCCTGAACAGAGAAATCCCCAAATTAAAATTCCTAACATTTTTTTACTCAGGCCCCTTTTTTTGGTCAGCCCCCCTTTTTTTGCTCAGGCCCCCTTTTTTTTGCTTTTTTGTAGACCTACCTTTCTCAAACAAGTGGAGGCTGAACTCTTCCCGTAACACGGAAATCCAACATACTATATCATCATACACCTTTTATTAATATGATTTATATTATTATCATATTTTATTAATGTTATTTTACTATACTGTGATTTATAAACTCAAATAGATAATCAAATATATTAATAAAGTTGGTTATATAAAAACCTTACGCGACAGTAATAATGAAAATACAGAATATAAAATTGTGTTCATACACACATTATGTTACATACACACATATATAGACACATATATAAACACACATATATATATATATTTATATATATATATATATATATATATATATATACATATATATATATATATATATATATATATATATACATGTATATATACATACACACATATATATATATATATATACATACAGATAAACATATATATACATACACACACACTCACACACACACACACACACATATATATATATATATATATATATATATATATATATATATATATATATATATATATATATATATATATATATATATATATATATATATATATATGTATACACATATACATATATATATATACATACAGATATACATATATATATATATATATACATATATATATATATATATATATATATATATATATATATATATATATATATACATACACACATACACACACATATATATATATATATATATATATATATATATATATATATATATATATATATATATATATATATATATATATATATATATATATATACACACATACACATATATATATATATATATATATATATATACATATACATACATACACATACACACTCACAAATATATGTAATATACAAATATATGTAATATATGTAATATGTGTATGTAAGTATATATATAAATATATATACTTACATACACACGCGCACATATATATATATACATATAATCATATACAAACATACACATACACACATACATATCCATGTATACATATACACATACATTCATATCCACTCACATTTATTCACATGCGCTTTTCACAAACACTTATACATAGATACGCATATCTTTGGATTTATAAACTGTATTTGATTAGGAAGGAATGGATTAGGTTACTCTTAAAAACATAAATTGAATGGAGAGCTTTTAGGTCATAGGGAAGGTTATTCCAAGATTTTATACTTTGGTTTTTTATGGACTTACATGCTTAAGTAACAGAACGATGATTTAAGACTGCAAGATTGAGATCATCAGTTGATCGAAGATAGTATCGGTTATTTGCATTTTTTGGGAAGAAATTGTTGAAGGTAAGAGGTAGGTTTTTGTGTTGGTGGTTCCAGACAACTGGCAATTCAAGAATTGAACAAGGTCACAGAGTTTAAGGATCTTAGAAGTAAAGATAAAGCACATTATGATTGGATTTGTAATTCTGAAAATGTATTATTTTGAAAGCTTCGTTTTGAAGATGAGATATCCTTAAAACTTCTTGCTGTTGAGATTGTCCCCATATTTAACAAGCATATCGTATATGCGAGCCAAAAATGGTATGATATATGTTTAATAATGCTTTCAGATTGACATAATTGCGAACTTTAGCCAGCATTCCATTTGATCTGCTCAATTTTAAGGCTAAGTCTTTGAGGTGGGATACAAACGATAGGTTAGAATCAATTATAATTCCAAGATATTTGATTGAGTTTACAGGAATGATTTTCTGGCCACTTAATCTAAAGTTTAAATTTTTTTTGATTTTTGTTTTTTTAGATTTGAATATGACCATTCAGTTTTGTTACAGTTGAGGGAAAGCTTATTTGAGCGAAGCCACTGAATTAAATTGGCAAGATCATGATTAATGTATTTGTTATTTTTTTTTAAAGATTTGTTGATAATGAGCAAGTTAGTATCATCAGCAAAGTGGTAAGGAGTTGCATGCTTAATTGAGTTATTGAGGTCAATAATATAGAGAAGAAAAAGTAGTGGTCCTAATACTGAGCCTTGAGGAACACCGTTGGAATATTTTATTTGAGTAGATTTTGAGTCACCGACTGAGACAAACTGAGATCTATTGTGAAGATAGGAGGTAAACCATTTAAGAGGTATTCCTCTGATTCCATAATATTCTAATTTCTTGAGTAGGATAGAATGATCTACTGTATCAAAAGCTTTTTGTAGATCTACAAAGACACCGCATGCAAAGTTTTTATTATCAAGAGCTTTTCTAATTGACTCAGTAATTTTAATTAGTGAGTGAGTCGTGGAATGATTAGCACAAAACCCATACTGGTATTTGTAAAGGCATTTAAATTTATTCAAAAATGCATAGAGCCTCTTATGCATAGCTTTTTCGAAGAGTTTGCTTAGGTTTGAAAGAAGAGAGATAGGTAGGTAATTAGACATATCCATTATAGAACCTTTCTTAAATATTGGAATGACTTTAGCAACTTTGAAAGCATCTGGGAATAAACCGTTTTGAAATGAGTTATTTATAATAATACTGAGAGGTTTAGAAATTATGTCTGGAATAAGTTTAAGAAGGAATGTAGGAAGGCTATTAGGACCAATGCTTTTTCCAGTTTTAAGAGTGGTTTTAATAAGACCAGAGATTTCATTCTCTGTGACAGGATCAATAAAGAACGTATTAAAATTTGGAGAGTTGAAATATTCAGTAAATTTGGATGTTGAAGGTATGTTTTTGTTTTGAAGTTTGTTTTGGATAGTAACAAAAAAGTTGTTTAATATATTTGATATAGTAGTTGGATCTGTTATAATATTTTCTTTCAATTTAAGTTTGAGAGTTGAACTATAGTAGGAAGGTTTTATATTAAATATTCCAAGTATTTTTAATATTGTATAAGTTTTTACTAAAATAGGTTGTGTAATAAGATTTTTTACTACTTTTTAGTAGATTGCTGATTCTGTTTCTATAAAACTTAAATTTAGAAAACAGCTCATTTTTAGTACTAATATCTTTACATTTTGTGTGTTTTTTATATAGTTTGTTTTTAATAGAAATAGATTTAAGTATGCCATTGGTGATCCATGGTTTTGATTTAAGTTTAATTTGCTGCTTAGTTAGTTTTTTGTATCGAACATGTTGGTCTAATATTTTTACAAATGTCTTTAAAGGAAAACTGATAGATTGATTTACATCAACTGATAGATTGATTTACATCATCATCTTTTTTAATATAAAGGGCCCAGTTAATGTTGGAAACATCCTCAATAAATATATTTTTGTTAAAGTTCTTGAATAAGTAAAATACTTTTTTTTCAATATTTAGCTTATCTAATAGTGGAGTTAAATAATTATTAGTGAAATCGTCTTGATTCATAGACGGATGTCGATATATGCAGCCAATTATTATATTTTTTAAGTGAGGCTTTATAATTTCAAAAAAATGGATTCAAGATATTTGAAAGAGTAGATCTTTAGGTCGTTTCGAACTATGTAGTTTAAATTAGAGTTTAGATATAGAAGATCACCCCCTTTTTAAGCCTCAGTGGGACAATGCTCAATGTTAAAACCATTTATAGATATGCTTGTTATATTTGAATCATTTACATATAAGTTTGACTCAGTAACACCTATTGCCAAAGGTAATGTATTAAGAGTGTTAATAAAGCTGCAGAGATCATCAATGTGATACGGTAAAGAAGCAAAGTTGAGATGAATATAAAGATCTGAATTAGGATTAACTTTTTTATTGAAATCTATGGTGTCATAGTATTTACAATTAATTGATTCTTGAGGATTATTTAGATCTGAAGTTGAATTTTGTGGACTTGATGTAGTGTCAAGAGAATATTATAAATTAGTTTTCTTGTGTGATAATGTTTGGTCAAGCTCAAGGTCAGAACGAGATCGAAATTGAATAGTCCTAGATGGCATAGCGAGGTATTATGATTTTAAAACAACTTGGTTATGTTTAGTAATTTATGATCTTAGAAAAAAATGGAGTTTGTTAGTTGAAATATAGCTTGTAAACAGTAATGAATAATTATAAACTCAAGGAGATGAGAGATAATAATACAGTAGCTAAAATACATAACATAAAACATTAGCAACTACGTACATATACAGCAAAATAGTAATACAACAATACAACAAAGCAAGTAATACAACAAATACAACACAAAGTACTAAATACAACAACAATTATAATAAAAAGTACCAAAAAGTATATAGCAATAACTATAATAAAAAATAGCAATAAACAGTACTTTAAAAAAGAAAAACGAGTAACTTTACCATATAAGGAACAATATCATGCCAATATACATACCAAGATATCATGGAAGTAGTATGATAAATGAATATAAAGGTAGTACACTAAATATAAATACACTTATCATAATCCAGAACGAAAAGTAATTAAGTAGTTAAAAAGGTTAAAATAAAATGAAAATTGAAATAAAAAACTAGTAAACAAGCTAACACTTCAAAAAACCAAATAGTCTCAAAGAACAAATACTCAGAGATAGCAAGAATAAAAAAAAAGTTTTCTTGATATTTTCTTTATACTTTAGTTTCTGTACTAGTTTATGCTTCTTTTCTGCTTATCTAATTAGATCTTTTCATTTAATAAATTGAATTTATCACGCAAGTAATCTTCTCTAGTTTCCAACTTTTAAATGATTGAATTCCAAGTTTTAAAGTTCAGAATTTGCAGTTTTGAAGTTATGAATTTAAATTTTTGATGATAATAAAATCCGACTTTTGAATGAATGGATTTTAAGCTTCCAAACTATAAAAAATCTTTATTTATTCAAATATTATTATATCAATGATTAAAACTATTATAACTATAATAAAAATTAAATATACATACATATATATATATATATATATATATATATATATATATATATATATATATATATATATATATATATATATATATATATATATATATATATATATATATATATATATATATATATATATATATATATACTGCTGTTGATGTTTGATTTAGTATTTAAATACTAAACTCTAGATCTAAGAAGTGTGCTCAATATTTTATAAAATTAAATTAAATTTCAAAAACAAAGCATTTTATATATATTTTATAATCAACAAGCGAAATAAACTTCCAACAAAATTAAACAGATAAGTTTATATTATTATAATACTTTTGTTTATTAAGTGTGGGATTTTCCCATTTGATGTGTAAGGCCTCTTTTATCTTAAGTTTGTGTTTGGTTGGAGCAGTATCCAATACTTTAAATGAATCACAATTATTGAGATTTTCGCAATTAAGATATAAATTTAAATGTTTATATATATGAGATTGTTTATCACTCTAAAAGGTGCTCATTAATTCGAGTTGTCAAATGTCTGGAGGTTTCTCCAATATAACTGGCATTACAGCCAGCGCAAGAAAATTTGTAGACAACATGGGATTTTAGTAGCTAAGGGAATGATTCTTTTAAACAAAAGCTATTTTGTGTTTTATTAGTTGTGTATATAATTTTTGTAAGAGCATCGTTTCATATTAGTATAGTTAGAGTATATTCCAATGAATGGAAGTTTAAAGTATCTTATTTTTTCGCCATTAACAGTGTTAGAAACTAATAGATTCATTTTCTTATCATTATAGGATTTAGTTTCGGAGTCAATAATTTTTTGTGGAAATTGATTATTTTGTAAAACTAAAGAATTATTAATTTTAAATTTTTGATCAATCAAACAGCGTATAAGACCAAACTTATAACAAAAAGGAGCACAACTAAAATAATTTTGAAAAAGACCTGTTTAGGTTTTTTTATGATACACTGAAGTTGAAAAAGAATTACATTTTTTAATAAGTACATCTAAAATAGTGATCTGTTTTTCTTATTCTTTTTTCATAGTAAATTTTAAACTTTTGTATTGTTTATTGATGTGTTTAAAATATTCTTCAGCTTCATATTCCGAACTAAAGACAGCAATTATGTCATCCGCATACCGTTTATAAAAACTTGGTGGAGAAGAGGAAGAGTTTACAACCCATGTTTGTTCATGAAATCCGATGAAAATATTAGCTAAGATAGGCGCTAAGGGAGAACCCGAAGCAACACCATCTATTTGATCATAATATTTGCAATTAAATAAAAAATGAGACCCGGAAGTGGAAATCTTAAGTAATTTTATAAATTGGGTTTTAGAAAAACGTTTTGAGCAAACTTTGTCTTTAAAGAATAAATCAGCTGCTATATTAGTGGCTTCATTAAGTGGAATGTTAGTAAATGAACTTTCAACATCATAAGAAACAACAAATTTATTTTCTGCATTAATTTGTTTCAACTCTTCAACAAAGAAAAATTAATCTAACGTGGAAAATTGTTTAGGTAAAAGTGGAGACAATAAACGAGAAAGATGTTTAGCAAGATTATAGTTATATGTGCCAATTGTTGAAATGATTGGTCTAAAAGTTGGAAGAGAATTATCATTACTAATTTTGTGCATCTTAGATAATGAATAAATTCTTGCTGCTTGAGATCCTACAGGATAGATTTTACTATAAATGTCTTTTTCAAAATATTTAAGTTTATTAAGATTTCTAAGATACCTTTATAAAGATAATTCTCTTCTTATATTAGGGTCCTCTTTTAATTCTTTAAACTTGGTTTTATTACTTATAATATTATGTAAAGAATTTATATAATCAACATTATAAACAACAATTATACCATTTCCTTTGTCTGGTCGTGTTATAATAATGTTCTCATTTTTCAGGAATCTTTTTAAAATTTTATGTTTTCGTAGACAACTTTCAGATGGTGTGTATTTGTATACGTAATTGTTTGCCAAATGGGAGAGTTCACTTTTAATTTGAGGTTTCGAATTGTTGTTTTTTAGTTGAGTATTTAGGAATTGTGAAATGGAATCAAATTGAGCAAATACATCAGTCTTTTTTATAGATGCTGGTGGTAACGCAAAACCAAGACCATTTAATAAATCAAGTTCATCATGTTGTAAAGTATATGAAGATATATTTTGAATTACATTTTGATGTTTAAAAGCAAGACTTGCGGATTTTGTTAGAGAACGTAATTTCTTTTCATGAGTTGGAATGATTGAAAATTCTTTCTTTTTTACATGATTGTGGATTATTTTAGTTAAAAGATACTATTGTAAAGATGAGCAACTTTTTCTTACTTGAGATTTTAAATTTTCTAACTCTTTGTCTAGCAATTTCTTTTCGTTTATTTTTTTATGTAAAGCACTCTTGAGCAACCACTTTTTGATCGAAATAATATCATTATAGTTTGCATGTGGAATGTTGAATCAAAGATATTTCGGAAAAACATTAAATAATTTGCAGTTTTTCAAAAAGTTTATGTCTAAGCGAGCTTTGTTGCTTTTAGTATGAAATTCTTCAAGTTTTCGTAAAATATGCACAGTTAAACCGGCTTGTGATGATTTTGCTAAGTCGTGAAATATAGTTTTTGTACATCTTAATAGCATAAAATGAGTAAAATTTTTTAAAAGGAACACGATATTTTTTAATCTTGACATGTTTCGTAAACTTTTTATTTACATTTTCAAAAGATTTATTTTACAATTAAAAAACTCTGGAATAAATATTAAAAATACAAGACTATACAGAGAAGTAATAACGGACAAAAAATCCATAATAAAACCAATAAAATTGATTTTAAATTGATATAATTAAACAATTAAATAATCAACAATCGAAATAAACTAAAGACAAAATTAAACAGATAAGTTTATATTATTATGATAATTTTGTTTATTAAGTGTGGGATTCTCCTATTTGATGAGTAGGGCCTCTTTTATTTAAAGTTGTGTTTGGCTGGAGCAGTATCTAAAACTTTACCTGAATCCCAATTATAAAGATTTTTGAAATTAAGAGATAAAATTAAATTTTAATATATATGAGATGGTTTATCTCCCTAAAGGGTGCTCATTAATTCGAGTTGTCAAATGTCTGAAAGTTTTCAAATAAAACGGCATTACAGTAAGCGCAAGAAAATTTGTAGACAACATGGGATTTAAGTAGCTTAAGGAGTGGTTCTTTTAAACAAAAGCTATTTTGTATTTTGTTAAACGTGATTTATTTATTACATTTAAATTTATCTATTAATTGCAAAAATCCTAATAATTGTATTTTTTCAAAGTACAGCACCCGTACCCCGTACAGCAAAAATATTTCAACAAATATAGGTAAAGATTTTCTAAAATTAGTAGACAAACATTTTCCGCCCACTAACAAATTGCATAAGATTTTTAACAGAAATACGGTTAAAGTAAGCTATAGCTATACAAAACATTTAGAAAGAATTATAAAAGGCCACATCCACGCGTTTATTAACAAAAATGAACATATAAAAGAAAAAAATACTAAAAATTGTAATTGCAAACAAAAAACTGATTGCCCTCTAAATAAAAATGCTTATCAAAAAATATAATTTACAAATTCATTGTTTCCTCACAAAGTAACCCTGATAAACAATATATTGGCTTAACCGAGGGTGAATGGAAAAAACGTTAAGCTAACCACAAACAATTTTTTAAACATAAAAAATATTCAAAAGATACTATGCTCTCAAAATATATTTGGGGATAAAAAGAAAAAAATATCAATTTTTATTTACAATGGTCCACTCTAAAAACTGCCCCTGCCTATAATAACCTTTCCTAAAAATGTATGCTATGTTTGCAAGAAAAATTTGAAATAATTACTTATTTAAATCAAGAAAATTTATTACATAAAAAATCTGATTTATTTTCTCAGGAAGATATAGAAATTATGAATTTAAATCTTTAAAAAGATCAAGAAATAATGAAGAAATGAAGATCCAGAATGATGTAACTGAAAGTTGAAAATAAAGCTAGATAAGTGTTTTTTAATAACTTATATATATATATATATATATATATATATATATATATATATATATATATATATATATATAAATATATATATATATATATATATATATATATATATATATATATATATATATATATATATATATATATATATATATATATATATATATATATATATATATATATATATATATATATATATATATATATATATATAATTGTGTCAGTGTATTCTACAAAGAGTGCTCATTGTTTTCTTAAGGAACAGAGCAGAAATAAATTAATAAAAAACAATCTACATTTATCTTCAACATTCAGATTTACCATCGGTGAGAATAAAACTAAAAGTTGAAGATAAAGCTAGATAACCTTTTCTACTAATTTATGTATACATATATTTATATATATATATATATCGTATATATATAAATATATATGTGTATATATATATATATATATATATATATATATATATATATATATATATATATATATATATATATATATATATATATTTATATATATGTAAATATATACATATATATTGGCACTTTAATAAAATTTTAGAATATTCGTAATTATTATATATTCGTTTTTTCAAATAAAATAAGAAATTATTGTTATTTACATTCGTGATCTGTCAAAGGTCGGCATATTAATTTGCACTTTTATACAAATGATATTTATGTATAAATATATATATATATATATATATATATATATATATATATATATATATATATATATATATATATATATATATATATATATATATATATATATATATATATGTGTATATATATAAATATATATATGTATATATATATATATATATATATAAACATGTATATATATATTTATATATATATATATATATGTATATATATATATATATATATATGTATATATAAACATATATATATATATATATATATATATATATATATATATATATATATATGTATATATATATACCGAACCAGCAACATTCGATCGGTCCGTTGCTGGCTGGCCCGTTGTGGCAAACCATTAAAGGTCCAACACTCTACCAAGTCCGGCACGCCAGGGCTAGTTAGCCATGTCTGGACCTTTGCTAAACCGAGAATGGTTCGCCAGCACTGGGCTGCCGTCTTCGGCCATACATAGGCCCTTAATAGGCGAACCTGCGCTGTTAAGCCGCAGCTGATCCTTCAAAGGTATAAAAGTATGTACATTTTGCTTCCCTTTGAAGCCTTTGTTTTACACATGCTTACATTATGATTATATAAGCAAAACCATGTGCCATAATTAATTTTCGACAATATCTTCAATTATTCAGTAGTTTACTGATATAATTACAATATAATATACAGGGCAGTAATTTGTACAATACAAAATTAAATTTAGTTGTTTCGTATTTGGAAAAAATATTATATGTAAGTTAATATGAGATGAATTATATATATATATATATATATATATATATATATATATATATATATATATATATATATATATATATATATATATATATATATATATATATATATATATATATATATATATATATATATATATATATATATATATATACATGAAATAATTGACACTGAAATGCGTAATATTGATGATAGAGAGGAATAGGCTATGGTAAGTTTATCACCTCAATTGTCTGAAACATTGATGATTTTACTTACTGAAATCAGTAACCAAACTCCTTCATTCAACCCTTTATTCAACAATTGCAGTGAGACATCAGAGACTTATTTTGCATCATCTTTGCATAATCCTGATGAAAATGGTGAACTTAAAAATGCAATTTCGAATGATTCTGATTCTGACGAAAGCTCTCAGCTCAGTAGGACGGAAGAATTCGTAACAGATTTGGCTTCATGGTCATGTTCTTTTAATATTACATTTACTGCGTTAGCTGCTTTTCTGACCATTTTACGAAAATATTTTCCTGATATGTTAAAAAGTCCCAAAACAGTCCTGCAATCTGAAATCAACAAGAAAGATGTACGTGACAGTTCATATTGTTATTTTGGCATAAAGCAAGGGGTTGTTAATAGATTGTCCCAGTTAGTTGCTAACTATATTACAGTGAATCAAGTAATTACATTACAATTTAACATTGACGGATTGCCATTATTTAAGAGTTCAAATATACAGTTGTGGCCAATTCTGTGTTTGATGGAACATTTTGAAGGTATGATTCAAACAAATAAGGAGCCGTTTACAGTTGCATTATACAGTGGAAAGAGCAAGCCAACGGATATCAATGCATTTTTGAAAGACTTCGTTGAGGAAATCAAAAAGTTTCAGGAAACAGGATACACATTTAACAATGTGAGTTACAAAATAAAAATTTCTGCTCTGGTTTGTGACACCCCAGCGCGTGCTTATATTAAATGTATTAAGGGTCATAGTGCATATCATGGATGCGATAAATATGAACAACGTGGTGTTTATGCTGGGCGTGTAACATTTCTGGAAACAGCAGCAGCTCTTAGAACGTCATTTCTAGAAATGAAAGATCAGAAACATCATCTTGCAGAAAGCCCACTTGTGGCTATCCCACTGTTAGGCATGATATCACAGGCATCTGCAGACTACATGCATTTAGTTTGCCCTGGCGTAATGAGGAAAATGGTTTTTATGTGGCTCAAAGGACCTTTAGCCACCAGACTTGGCCCACGTATGGTCAAAGAACTATCAGAAAAACTGGTTGACATGAGAGCTTACATTCCCTCGGAATTCGCACGTAAGACACAATCATATCTCGAATTTGAACGTTGGAAAGCGACAGAATTTAGGCAACTGTTGCTTTATACAGGGATGGTTTGCTTTGATGGGATTCTTTCACCTCCACTCTATAATAACTTTATGCTTTATCTGTCGCAATGAGCATCTTGCTAAGTGAATTTCTATGCAAGAAATATGCTTCGTATGCGCATAGTTTGTTATTGCTACTTGTAGAACACGTCTCTGAGCTATATGGTAAAGAAATAATTACATATAATATGCCTGGGCTAGTACATTTGTCAAATGATGCCAGAGCATTTGGTCCTCTGGACAATATTTCATCATTTCCATTTGAGAACTATTTATCGCAATTAAAGAAACTTGTGCGATAGCCTCACTTGCCTTTGCAGCAAATAGTTCGAAGACTTGGTGAGAAGAGAGTTATTGAACTAAAAAAATAAAACAAAAGTGAACATGATAGTACATACTTCAAGAAAGAGCATTATAATGAACCAGTTGTCAAATCGTTGAAAGTATGTGCTCAGTACAGGAAACTGTTTACTAAACGTTGGTGCATAAAAATCGCAGATAGAGATAATTGTTTTAGCTTGAACAATGGCAAAGTAGTTATATTGCAGAATATTGTGAAAACGGCTGAGCAGTCCTTTATTTTGTATAAACAGTTTGTAAAACTTGACAATTTATTTACATACCCATGCCGTTCTTTGAAGGTGGACATTTTTAAAGTTTCGCGTTTAGAAAACGAATTCCCCAATGGAAATAAAAAGAAAATATGTTTGCTTACCTATTAATAATGAATATGCTGTCATTCCCATGATGCAATTTTAACATTTGTTCAATGAAAAATTTTTTAATTGAATA
>NC_088921.1:72887500-72897500 GCF_038396675.1 Hydra vulgaris | reverse complement strand
ATAGAATCTTCCATTTGGTGATGGATGAAGAACTTGGAAGTAAAACACAATCGCCAAACATCGAATATCCATTTGTATCACAACTGTTGAAGAAGTACGAACAACTGAAAACACAGTTTTAGTAATTCTCGAAACATCAGGCTCGAGAGATGATATCAAATTTTTGTTTCCTCTCACTCAAGTGTTCCAATTTTTTGAGGAAAAAGGACATTTTCCATTAATCAGGTTTCAGAAAATAGCCAATATCAGCAATGCGAGGTGGAACTCCAGAGCTATACTAGCGATCCTGGCCTTCATTTTAATTCCTTCAACAAGAACAATTCTGCAGAGATTATGTCAATTTATATCGTATGGCTGAGCAGATCATTGGTTTACAGACCAACTGTACAACGAAAACAACTTCGGACAGTTTTTCTCTAATTTGGCTTATTTAATAACTATTGAATTTTTTCAAAGTAACATATTTTTTTGTCAAACTACAATGATTAAGGTATCTTTTTAACATTTTAACTTTCTTTATATTTCTTAATTTTCAATGTTTAAAAACTATTTTTAAAATGCTAGTCAATTGCAGTGACTTCGGACATGTATAGAAAAGATTATTTGAAATTATAGACATCAAACAAATAAATACGCAATTTCAACAAAGATAGTTTATTTTTCATTTATAAATTATTGCAATTGGTATTCATCCAAATTGCACTTAAAATATATCATGTCCTTAAAAGGAGTCCTTTTATCTTCTGTAGGAACTTAGAATGCACTCACTAAATCGATATAGGCGATGAATGCGAATTCTTCAATAGTTCTTATAAATGTATTGGAAGAGGTTTTCCTTTTGTAAAACTCCTCTTATTAACCACCTTTCACTTTCTTATCACCTTTTGCTGTATAGTTACGACTTGATTGTTTTCCACATTCATTATACCATTGCAATTATAAATCTTCCTTCCTACACATAAAAAGTATTAGCATTGCTGTCATTGAATCCATCGTCATCAAGGTTATATGTACTCTCAATCGTTGAAATTTGTAGGTCTATTGATTCATCATAAAGTTGAGACTTCATTGTTACGAGATTCTTCTGGAAAAATAGAAAGAGTTGATCGCATCCTGATGTTATGAGATGAGAAACTCGGTTGTGTTTCAATATGAGTACTATTAGCAGTCGTAGTTACTCGCATCAGTTTAACATTATCCTCATCACCCAACGAAGCTATTGCAAGCGTTTGACCAATTAGTGAAAATGATACAGTTTGATCAACGCTGTTAAGAGATGTTATTGGGCTCTTTAATTGAGCAGTTTCTGGTCGATCTGTGACATAAGGTGATAAGTAATCTTCATCCGTAAATATAGTTTTATCAAAAGGCCAAATACCAGTGCATCTAAAGATTTTATATTTTTAGGAGTAGCAGCTCTATCCCAAGCTTGGAGATGAATTTATGGGATATCATAAATGCTAACAGTTTGACCAAGGTGTGATAATAGTTCCATTTTCCTTGCTTTAATTCAATCCATCAACAGATAAATGGGACTCATGGTTGTCCATGATCAATAAGACTTTGTTTTGTGCAGAACAGCGTACATGCTGAGAAAAATATTCTGATACCTTCACAAAATTTTCAATTGTCATCCAGCCAGATGGATTAACCAAACAAAATCCTACAGAGTCTGGAGTACCTTGCATCATTTTCCTTTCATCAAAGCGGTGGCGAGGAAAAAATCCAAACAAGTGGTAAGGCATGACCCTCCGCACTTATGATTCCTGTATGTGTTACCAATTACGAAATAAATCAAAACCAGATTCGGAAAAACGTATTACAAAGTAATGAAAATAGTTTATTATGTTTGCTGCTCCGTTTACATTTCCATTCTTAAAAATATTTCTTAATTCATCCTTATATTTATCTTGCTGATTTTGATTTATAACTATCTGTAGTTTTTCACTTTTATTTTATATTTTCTTAGTCTGTACTATTTTATATTTTATTAGTCTATTCTTCAACGGGATTGAAAACATTCGATCCCGTTGAAAAAAATTTGCAAAATTAAACTTTCTAGTTAAACATTTTTTCATTTGTTTGAAATGCGCTATTTTAAGCAATATTTCATTTGCTTTGTTATTTGTTATTATTTATTTTATTAT
The DNA here is from genome assembly GCF_038396675.1 of Hydra vulgaris. Classification (NCBI taxonomy): domain Eukaryota; kingdom Metazoa; phylum Cnidaria; class Hydrozoa; order Anthoathecata; family Hydridae; genus Hydra; species Hydra vulgaris. The sequence goes on along the minus strand of NC_088921.1, from coordinate 72,895,353 downwards.
TTTATTATTTCTTTTATCAATTTTTAAAAAGAAATTGTTTCACTCTTTTTCGGTGGTTGATTTCATGCTGTTTGCATAATGGGTCCAATTTTTATATTTATAAACTAAATGTTTTTTGGGTTTTTTTAGAATTTTGTACAGTGTTAAAACTGGTGAATTTTTTTATTGGTATTTTTCTTTTTTCTTCTAAATATATTTCTAATAATATGTTTCTGAATTCTCGGTTACGCGCGCAGACTCAATATCCGGAGAGAATAAATTTCAGGGTGTTTGAGTGATGATATTTTTCCGGGTAGAGTTGATCTAATGTGTCTAATGTATATAAAATAAAAGGTTGCACTCTGTCACATCTATATATCATGTATTACAGGGTTTCGTCATCGCTAATGCATTGTTCGCAAAATTTATATCTTCTGACTTTTATGTTAAACATTTTTTAATTTGTTTGAAATGCGCTATTTTAAGCAATATTTCATTTGCTTTATTATTTGTTATTATTTATTTTATTATTTCTTTTATCAATTTTTAAAAAGAAATTGTTCCACTCTTTTTCGGTGGTTGATTTCATGCTGTTTGCATAATGGGTCCAATTTTTATATTTATAAACTAAATGTTTTTTGGGTTTATTTAGAATTTTGTACAGTGTTAAAACTGGTGAATTTTTTTATTGGTATTTTTCTTTTTTCTTTTAAATATAAAAGGGAAATTTTTTGTGGTCAACGGTTTGATTTTCTAGCCATATTTAACTATGTCATTCGAGTGGAAAAGCATTAATCATTTCCTTCATATCATTCTGATTTAATCCAACGCTTGAATTGAATTGGATTGTTAGATTCACTAATCCTACCCCCCTACCCCCCAATTTTTATTTTTTGTTGTGAGAATTCTACATTTATTCTGAGGACTTTTCCGTTCCACAAAAAATCGTTGGTAGTGGTTTCCATTTTTATTAATCTGAATTTACTAGGAAGTGGTTCGATAAAGACCATGTGTATTATTTGCGGGATGATTATTGTATTTATAATTATTTATCTTTCCTTAAGAGAGAGTTTATGATTTTCCCATTTTTATAGTTTGGTGTCCATTTCGGAAAAATTTTCAATCCATTGCTGATCATATGTATATTTTCTGGTATTGGAGAATGTTATTTCTAAACTTTTGATTTTGATCTCTTTCCAGTTAAAGTTTAATAAGGGTTCTTTATTTTCAAAGGGATTTTCCCTTAGCCGGATGCCTTGGCATATGGCTAGGTTGATTTTTGCAGTGGTTGCATTTTCGTTTAATATTAGGGCTTTGCATATATTTTTAATTGAGTTGATACCGGTTAAGTAGAAATTGTTGTCATCAGCGTATTGCTATTTTGGTTTCTTTTCCGTACGCTATAATTCCCTTAATATCTTTTTTTTTCTCTTACATATGATGAAAATATTTCCGCTTGTATGATATAGAGTAACATTGACAAAGGGCAACCTTGCCTAACCCCTCTCAAAATCTTTATTTTAACTTTTGCGTTTATCTTGTTATATATTGTTTTGATGTATGAAATAAAAATATTTAAAAAACCAAAATGTTCCAAACATTTATGTAAAAAAAGTGCGATCAACTCTATCGAAAGCTTTCACCTGATCTATGGAGAGTATACAAGCGTCTAGCTTATTTATTGGCTATGCTTATTATGTCTCTGGTATAACTTAAATTATAATTAATAGTTCATTTTTTTTACATGCTGTTTGGTTGCTATTTATCATTTTTGGCAATATATTTTCAAATCTATTTGCTAAAGTTTTTGTTAGGATTTTATGATCTACCTTTGTCGGAGAAATCGGTCTCAGTTACTAATTTAATTTTTTGTCTCCTTTTTTATAAATGCAGGTAATTAGAGCTTCTTTTTGGGATCGGGTCATCTCTTCGGTGGTTAAAACATTATTTAGCGCTTCGAATAAATCTTTACTAATTACGTCATAAAACATTTTGTAGAACCCTATTGTTAGTCCATCTGAGCTGGGTGATTTATTATTTTTCATTTAGCTCAGTGATTTCCTAATTTCTGAATATGTAATTTTTTTAATTAAGCTCTGCATTTTCTGCTTCAGTTATTCTTTTCACTTTAGCGTTACTAAACAGAATTTCCTGAGAAGTTACGCCATTATCTTTTTTTTTGTATAATTTTTTTAATTCTGAAAGGGTATCTTCTGATTCTTATCTTCGGTTTTTATTTTGCCGTTTTTATTATTAATTTCAGAGACATATTGTTTTGAGAGTTTTTGTTTTTCTAGGTCGAAAAAAAAAATCGGAGTTTTTTCCCCCCTCTAACCTCCACTATATTCGCGCACTTATGGAAGCGCCATCAGCTTTCCCTTTTTCGAATTGTTTTGCTTTTAATTCGTTATACATAATTTTCATGTTTTTATTCAAATGTATTTTTTTCGAAGTGTTTTTAAAAAACTTTATTTGTTTGAATTCCTTTCTTTTTTTAATTTGATTTTCTTTTTTTGCAAAAGTTTTGGAGATGTTTTTTATGTTTTCTTTACCTTTCTCCCACCAGTCATTGGTGGTTTCAAAAGTATACTTTTGATTGCTCCACTCTCGCCAGTTCGTTTCTACTAGAGTTTTGTACTCGTAGTTTTTCAGATGTTTATTATTTAAATTCCATATTCCTTTGCCAATTTTTAATGTTTCGCTACTTATACATGTAATTTGAGCGTTAAAGTAATCTGTTAGAATGGTTGGTTCCAGAAAAGTTTCGATATTTTGTCTGCATTTTTTGCTTGCGTAGAAACGATCCAGCCTAGAGTTGGATTTTTGATTTCTGGAAGCAAAAGTATACTCTCGGGTTTGAGGGTTAAAAATTCCGCCAGTATCTTCAATTTCGAGTACGTTTAATAATGATTTGAAAATTACATTGCGGGGCATTCCTGTCTTTTCATTGGGGGGTATTTATCTATTTCTGATAAAGTTTCGTTAAAATCCTCGCCCATTAGGATTTGGAATTCTAATAAATTTTTTAAGCCAAAAAAAAACCGTTTATCAGTTAGTGATACAATTTTTTTCTTTCCTTTGACGCGTTTCCGCCTCATGGAGCATATATATTAGTTCAAAGGTAGTTTTTATTTTCATTTTATTAATCTCAAACGCAACGTAGTTATACTTACCATGTGCGTCGTGACCTGAGAAAAGGACGTTTCTAATCTATTTTTTCATAACATTAAAGTTGCGCTGATTTTATTTGTCCCAGGTGAGTAAAAAAAAGTCGCCATTCCAGTCGTTTTTAATTAGGTTTATATTATTATTGTCCAAATTTTCAAAAAAAGTCTCTTAAAAGGAAAAAATCGCATGTTTTATTTTTGAATGAATTGATAATCGTTTTTCGCTTGACTAAAAAGTTAAAAGTTAAAAATTTTAAATTTTCCATTTTAAAAAAAAATCCCTTAAAAAATTATTTCTGTTTATCTGTCATAGATCAGGTAAAAGCTTTCGATTGTCTTAAGGTGGGGAGAAGCAACATTACAAATAAAACAGTACGTGACGAACACATGATATAAACCAAAATAAAACTAAAAATGCTAGAAAAATAAAAATAAAATAAATTTTACTCATACCATTTTACTCATGTCGTCACTGCTTTATCGATATGTTACTTCTCTTTTCTTTGAATTTTGTTACCACCTTCATGGGTGTTTGAGGGTGAGACCTCTTTCGCTCGTTTGCCTTTTCTGCCATAGCCATGTCAATTTCCACTTCTGTTTCTTCTCCACTAGATGTTGATTACGACGACGACGACTCTTCTGCCGCTTTTGTTGATGCTCCTTTTTTTCGTTTTTCTTCGTTTTTTATTGTTTTTTTGGATTTTACAGTTTCAAAAATGTCAGCATTTTTAGTTTAACTTCTTTTTTTTTTTTCTTTTTCTTTTTGTTCTTAAAAAGTTGCGATAGAGTAACTAAATGTTATTTGGCCCATCACTCAATCTCGCCCACCATCTTCGATTGCTTATATGTCCGTTAACACACACGCTACATCATCACAAAGACATTTACTTAGAGCAGCAAGCCAGCCTTTATCAACATCAAACAACCGACCTCAGAGGAACCGTAGATAAAGAATTATCACTTAAAGAAAATTTGTTGTTTTTGATTATTTTTTGCTATTTAATTTGCCGAACTAAAACCAGCTAATGCAACTCCACCAAGTTAGCTAGTTATTGTGCATTTTAGATTATAATTTTGTTTTGTTCCACACTTTAATTTATATACTTTTTTTTCAATTGTAATCGCATTTACACTCGTTTGAAATGGTAAAAATTGTTTTCTCCTCAACCTACCAAATTAACTCAATCTCGCCCACAGAATAAATATATTATCGCCCAATGATTCAACCTCGCCCGGGTGGGCGAGAACAGATGCAGCATGTTATATTAAGACATATTTATGAGATTTAACTCTTTCGCTACCAGCAGTTTTAAAAAACATTTCGCCGTGACCCCCATTTTTTGATTAAATTGGGATGACATATTTAAAAAATAGTCTAAATTCAAAATCATGAAATTTCTTAAGGAAACATATTAAGAACATCATGTTTTTGATTACTTACAAAGAAGTATATTTTATATGTATTTTTATTCTATATACTATTTAGGAAGTTATTTTATAAATTAATTACCCTTAATTCAACATTCTTGACATTATCGTAAATTTGAACCCCAAATTTACTTTATAATTGCTTTGAAAAAAACCATGGTGAAAACAAGAGATGCAGGGGGATTTAGATCATCACCAAGATCTCACAGGATGGTGGTTGGAAAGACTGCTTCTGTAATATGTCATCCAGGCCTTTTTGGGTTTTAACACAGAGTCCGCGCCACCGGGAACAAATTGGAGCTGGTACGATAGTGGTTGGACTGAACAGGTCCTAGCAAATTATGGTTTACCAAGACCTTTTTTGAAAAAATTGGTCCACAACGTCCTCAGTTATTGATTCTAGATGGGCACGATTCTCACAACTTCATTGAGCTAATTGATATTGCTATCCAGAACCAGATAGATATAGTTGAAATGTCTTCACACACATCAAACTGGCTTCAACCATGCAACCACACCTTATTCAAGCCACTAAAGGTTTAATATCGATCTAAAGCACAAGATCTGATGGGTCAGTTTCCAAGAATTATTACTTGTCGTTCAAATTTTGCAGACATATTTAAATTCAGAATTATCAATTACGATTTATCCTTGTTATTTTTTCAAATTAGTTAGCTTCTCCGTTACTTTTGAAATTTTCTGATCGACACCCTTTACTTTGTCTTTACATACATCACCAATAAAATTCATGTCAAGTTTTTTTTTCATCGTAAACATCTTTTTGAAGTGTTTTAACCAGGTATGCGAAGTCGGAGTCCAGGAGTCCTTTGTTTTACTCGGGGTCCGGAGAACCACCCGCCGCAAACATTGTTTGTACTCCGGGATTTTTTAATTTTTTTATCAGCATAAAAATGTTTCCTAACGAACCGTTATTAACCTCTATATATTTATTAATTTAAAATTGTTTAGCCTAGAGTTTTAAATTAGTTAGCTTTAAACCAGTAAAACCACGAACGTATTGAATTGCGCTGCGTATGGCATGCCCTCCGGTATAAAAATTTTTCAAAAAAGCGTTTTCCTAATAATTTTGTTTAAACTAACAGATATACTGATAAAAAACGTATGAAAGTCATAGTTTTAAGTCATATAAGTTGTTCAAAGTCATTCACAACAGTCTATACTAAAATGTTTTCTGCCTCAGTAAGTTAATTTAACTTTAACAAAGGACGAGTTTTTAAAGGTGTTAAATGAATTGGTTTTAGTTGAAGGGCTTTCATTCCAGATAAAGATTTTTGTTTTAACTTTTTTTGTGTACTGTTGGTTCAAAGTTAAACTTAAACTAAAACTTAAAAAACGAACATCTTTTATTAAAACCATTTAACCTATATGTTTTTCTCAGGCATTCGATCGGGAACCCATACAAAACTTTGCGGAAAAGTGACTTCGCAGTTCGGATTTACACTTAACAGAGATAATATTAGAACTCAAATTTCCAACATCGCCATAAAGCATAAAACAACAACAAAACTTGATCTATTTAAAAGTTGATTCGACAACGAGACATATATGTCAATACCTCGTTATTAGCGCCCTATACTCAATAGGTGATGAAGTTGTGTTGTTAACCTTAGCACCGTTGATACAAAAGGAAAACAAATGGTAGACCAAACCAAAAGGATTATTGAAAAATGTTTAGCTAAGTTTGGAATCGATAAAGCTAACGTTTTAGGCATAAGTGTGGACAATGCAGCTGTGTGTTTATAATTTAAAAAATATATTGTTTTAAAACTTGAAATTGAAGCAATTCTATCTTTTTTCATTTAAACAAAAAACAATATTTGATTTAAATATTCATTTTTCTTTTTTTAAATGTGATATATATTAGGTAAACATAAAGTTGGTGCGTGACTTCAATAGCAACACAATGGATGCTTTAAAAAAGCACACAATAAAGAATCTAACTAATAGTGCAAGAGAAAGTAAATATTGCAGGAAATTCAAAGTGGGTTGACTACTTAAGAAAACAAATCCATACAGTTAATATACACTTTCCTGATCATAAAAATATTTCTATGATTGGATGGTTTTAAAAATACGTAATGCTTTAAAAACGCGGAATGTTTTAAAAGTCAAAACAACTCGGTTTTTTAAATAGCGGTATATGTATATCTAGGTAGGGGTCGTGTATTGTCAATACAATATATTATTTTTGCTTGAATAAAGTGGGTATATATATAGGTTATGCATATATAATGTGTTTTTATGGTGTTCTTTCAAAGTTATGAAGTTTTTTTAATGACATTTTATTTATTTTTAAAGTCGACCAAAAACACATAATATTGCCAATCAGAGCAAACTTCCAAAAAATATATTTCTTTAAATTTTTCTTTTGAAATTTATGTAAATGCAGATCACCTATAGTTTAAGATTTACAAAATAATAATATTCAATACGTGGTAAATGCGTATTGAATATTATAGTTTGTATATAGTATATATATATATATATATATATATATATATATATATATATATATATATATATATATATATATATATATATATTATAGTATGTATACTATATACACACTATGATAATATATATCAAGACTAGATACTGGTGTATATAGTTACTATATTACTATTCTAGATATTAAATAGGCATATCTTTTTGATTTTAAGATTTTCACTGCTGAGATAAGTAATGATATTTAAATTTATGTTATTTGTATTTTTCATCTTTGTTAGTTATGGGAAAAAGTAAAAAGATTTATAAAAGCACGTTTATATTAATTATTTTTTTTATCTATAATATATGTGTATATATATATGCGTGTGTGTGTATATATATATGCGTGTGTGTGTATATATATATATATATATATATATATATATATATATATATATATATATATATATATATATATATATATATATATATATATATATATATATATACATAAACGCATTTTATATTTTGACATTGTTTTACTAAGTTTCCAGTTTTTTGTGGGTTTTAACTTAAGCCATATACATGATGGAAAGAGCTTTAAAACGTTATTAAAACTATGTACTGTACAATTTTATTTTATTTTATACAAAAACAGGCTTAAACTTGTTAAAAGTGCTGTTATTGTAAAAAATATATAAACTAGTGATTTTTTTAAACACAAATGCTCATATAGTAAATTAACATGCTCAAATAGATTATTTATAGTACTTTCATTTGATATATAATAATTGATATTTAAACATTGCAAACATGTTTAAAAAAATTACA
>NC_088921.1:72847500-72885000 GCF_038396675.1 Hydra vulgaris | reverse complement strand
TAAGGCTGCATGCCGTAGATGTTTTCACATGGAATTCCCGTGAGATAATGTTCCTTTAGGTTAGGTATGCCATCGCCTATGGATTAGGTTTAAGCTGCAATCTTTTAATTAAAAGAAAGAAAAAATATTATAAATCTCTTCTTGCGTTTTATCGTTTACTTTCGAAAAACATTTAAGAGTTCTATATATATATATAAATATATATATATATATATATATATATATATATATATATATATATATATATATATATATATATATATATATATATATATATATAATATAAAATATAGTATAATAAATATTAAAAATTCAAAAATTTAATATTCACATAATATAAGAAATGTTGCGGGTGGCGTTATAGGACACATGAGACTTTTGTCACCATGAGTACCTTTTTTAAAAAAATGATATATCATTAAAAATATTTTAGTTGAAAGAAAAAAATTTATGATGTTTTAGAGCTAAACAGTTTTATTAATTAAAAAAAATATAAAATGTTATATTTACATAATAAACAGTCAAATTAATTAATAATAAAGAAATATATGTTAACTTTTTTAATGTTTTTATGCTAAATTTTAATCTTTTAGAACTATTTCAACAAATAATTTTGCAAACAATGAAGACTTTTAACAGCACATTTTTGGGTTCATTTTTGGGCATTTTGAGTGTAGAAAATGCACTTTTTATGAATTGATATTGAAATAAATAGTAGAGGAAAATAAGATTGTGTTGGTAAATTTTGATTTCTTGATACAATTAGATCAGGTTGTAGAGCTGAAGAAGCATCTAGGGCATAAGAAAGGTCTGTTTGGGCCTAGTTCAGAGAATTATCTCCACTTTTAACCGCAAGAGGTACTTCATTAAAGGTTAATGGAAAATTATATAGCCCATAGATCCACGTATTATGATGTATGCCAGTGAAACATGGAAAATAAGGATTAATGATGTTTAGAAAAGACAGAAAAGATGATGATTAGATGGATGCGTGGTGTGGCTCTAAAAAACAAGAAAAGCAGCGATGATTGTAGAAAGAGATTAGACTTAGTGAGTATATCTGATAGGGACCGTTAGGAAAGATTAAGGTGTTTGGACATGTAAAGCAAAAGAATGCAGATAACTGGTTATCAGCATGTAAAGAGTTAGAAGTTTGAGGAGAAAAAGGTATCTATATATAGGTATCTATAAGGGTATATATATATAAAATATATAGCAAAAACATAGCTATTGTAATGTCTTGATTTATTTGGAACAAAAAAAGTTTCTATATTAGCAGTAAGCGGATTGTGCGTTATTCAAAAGGAACAATTTTTTGTAAATTTTTTTTCAAGGTAAATTTTTGATAAAATTATCATTTATATAAATATTTCACTTTCTAATATATTTCTATTATATTTTAAATATAATATATTAAATAATATAATAATAATAAATCAAATACATAAAAGCATAAATGATGCCCAAAAATAGACGACACAAAGTGCACACAAAAAAAAAGATAACAATAAAACTTAAAAATTATTCTTTTCGTTTCTTCGAAACATAGACATTTTTATATTTTATTTCAGTTTTTTTTAACTATTTCCATTTTTGAATTCTTGTTTCTTTATTTATTTTATGTTCTTTAATTTATTTTCATTCAGCTTTCAAATTTTTTTTTGTAGTTAATTCTTTAATGACTAGACTTAAGACAAGATTTGATATGTTACTGAGCAACTTGATACTTGACTTGAAACTTGATCTCAGTGATTTGCGACTTGACTTGCGACTTGTCTTGCGACTTGCTCAAAACTAAAAAAAAAATCTTGTTTTTCTAAAAATTGATGGTTAGTGATGCATATTTTTAATAATTTACTTATATTATTGTATACATATATATATATATATATATATATATATATATATATATATATATATATATATATATATATATATATATATATATATATATATATATATATATATATATATATATATATATATATATATATATATATATATATATATATATATATATATATATATATATATATATATATATATATATATATATATATATATACAAGGGTCACTATTTATATTTCGGGAATTGGCAACACTGATGTCATGTTGTGAGTCCATCTGACGGTCGTATTTCGCTGTCCGACGTGTCTCGTGAAGGTCGTCTAAAATCGACTGTTGTGCCAGAAAACATCGAATCTGTGACGTTGGATCCCACATAATTTGACAATCGCTCAAAAAAAGGCTTGTGTTGTGGTGCTTCAAAAGACGTTTATAAAATCGTGACAGGTGATGAATCATGGATATATTCGTTTGAGCCTGAAAGTAAGCAGCAGTCGACTGTATGGTTGTTCCAAGATGAACCAAATCCAACAAAAGTTGTTCGCGCACGAAGCACTTCAAAGAAAATGGCGACCTGTTACTTCGGAAAAACTGGTCATATTGTAACAGTGCCTCTAAAGGATTGTAGAACAGAAAATTCTGAGTAGTACACAACCATCTGTTTGCCAGAAATCTTCGGTAAAATAAGGAAAACAAACAGACGCCGAAATGTTCTTCATCATGACAATGTAAGCTTTCACACATCGGCTCAAACAAGAGACTATTTGAGCACTCAAAACATCGAATTGATGGGTCATCCACCGTACAGCCCTGACTTGGCACCCAATGATTTCTTTTTGTTCCCAACCGTGAAGAATAAACTGCTAAATTAATTTTCATTGCCCGAAGAAGCAATTGAAGCGTTCAAAAATCATGTGTTGGAGATACCTTATTTGGTATCTCCAACACATGATTTTTATATAAACATATAAATGCTTTGAAAATTGGTTTAAGCGCATGCAAAAGTGTATCCATCATCGTGGCAAGTACTTTGAAAAACAATAAAAATATATTCGCAGCTTAACTATTTGTTTTTGTTCCTATTCTCGAAATATAAATAATGACCCTCGTATACAGCATTCAAAGTTTCGCTTTTTTAGCCTCGGCTAACAAATGCCGTAGCTGAACTCCAAAAGTACCATTTACCTCGGCAACATTTTTAAATTTTTGTGTTTTTAATAAATCTTTTCCTTATAATTTCTGGAATGAAATACAACGAAAAACTCTTTTTATTACTCAAAAAAATGAATTTTGTAATATTTGGTTTTAGAAATTATTTCCTTTATAGCTATTTATTAAAATTATTAAAATATGTTTTATGATAATTTCTTTTGCCACTTCACCTTTTTGCCGAGGTAATTTATCAAAATACTGTAAAGCCCTCGGCAAAAACTTTGGCATAAGCTGAGTGCAGAGGTCTCGAATTTTGAATGCTGTATATATACATATATATATATATATATATATATATATATATATATATATATATATATATATATATATATATATATATATATATATATATATATATATATATATATATATATATATATATATATATATATATATATATATATATATATATATATATATATATATATATATATATATATATATATATATATATATATATATATATATATATATATACATATATAAATTTTATTACATTTTTTAAATCACGAAGCTATTTGTTTTATAATGATATATTTTTTATAAATACTTACGAGTTTCAAGTTTTAGCGTAGTACTATGGAGCAGAAGTTATGTAATAGCTGAAACGTTTTTTTTTGGTAATTTAATCAAACGACTATAAAGAGATTATTTTGTTTGATACTCTCATTGAAAGATTTATTAAAAAACTAATAAATTATATAAGAAAAGCTTAAGCTCTACTTTTTTTAAATATATAATAGTAATAGTCGAAAAAAACGGAAAACATTAAAAATTGAAGTTTAAAATTTTAGTTTTTAAGAAATTCAAATTGTTCGAATCTCTCCTTAACTACGCTGAGGTATCTTTTTATAACATTTTACGCCGGTCAAAAAAATCCATTTTCAAAATTAAATTTATTAAATTTCCGGTAAAAAGTTAATGGATTTAAATAGAAAAACTTTCACGTTTTACGTAACTTCGATTAGAGAACTGAGCAGCCGTTGCGTAGTGGTTTGCTCTTGTCTCAGAAACAAGAGACCCATGGCTCAAACCCCACTTCTGGGCATGTTTTGCGACTTCGGTTGAAAACTTGAGCAGCCGTTGCGTACTGGTTAGCTCTTGTCTCAGAAACAAGAGATCCATGGCTCAAACCCTACTTCTGGGCATGTTTTGCGACTTTGGTTAGGAAGGAGGCGTGAACTTCCTGTTAAATGCTTTCCCGTGGTGCTCTCTGATATGCTCTGACTTTTTGGACACCTAAAATTTAGTTTAAAAAATACGTTGATATATATAAATAAGCACATTTTATTACAAAATCAAGCGCGAAGTTCAATTTTTTAGTTAATTTCAAAGTTTAATGAGCTAAAAATTTGCTTTAAAACATGCTGCAAAACAAGATCTTAAGTCCGTTTTTACTTTTCTGGGAAAAAAAACATTTAATGTTTTAAAATGAACTGCCCAAAATAACGCAAATGTTACCATAAAAGTGCAGAGTTTGAACAATAGTTTTTTTTTATAAAACACATTATTAAATCGTTATTTATTCTGTTTTAAATCACCATTTATTTTTACTTTTAATTTTCCGAGATTTTGACTATTGTCCTGTATATGTATACATATATTTTTATTTTACAATATTTTTATTGAAACAGAAACTGCGTATATGCAGTTTCTTTTTCAATAAAAATATCTTAAGAGTACTTTTCAAATTAAAACCTTGTATATATACTTTAAAAAAGATACGTGCATATAAAATATTAGATTTCTTATAAGCAGCAGTAATTTATACTAGAACTACCTACACTTTATGTAGACCTAGGTTATTCTACGTAGTGGAGTAATGTGGATCTATATAGACAGCTTCAAATAAAGGCTTCACAGACCCGTTAATAGTATTTTAAGTAATAGCTTCTTGTTAAATTTATTTAGTAGGGTGTTCAATCATGATTTTAATACATATTTTGTCAGAAGGCATAACTTAAACATTGTTTTTTTTTAAACGCAGTCAGTTAAAGTCAGAAATAAGTTCAAATAGGCTCAGATTACCCCACCCACCCTATATACGTATTTTCATTGTATGTTTAATTTTCAAGTATTTTAAATTTTTTGCCAAAAAATGGATTTTGGATGAAAATAGATATATTTATTTTTTCAGGATATTTAAATTTTACCTATAGTTGCAAAAACTTAATCAATTTTGATTTGATACAATGTACGATAATTTTTATGGCCCTATGGAGTATTTTAAACCAATAAATTGATTTTCACCAAAAATGAACTTTAGTTTTGCTTTGCAGCGACGATATGTAAAAAAAGTGTGAGTTTTATTGCCCCAAAAAGTGCAGCATAAGTAACAACTTAACTTAACCTCCAGATTGGGCCGTACCGACGAGGGGAGGTCGGGTGTAGGATTTACAAATTTACAAAATTCTGTTGGTTTCTGTCGGTAAATTGGTAAATTTGGGACTCTGTCGGTCAAAACTGAAATTTGGCTTCTAAAAAAAAAAATCCCTTTGTCGGTAAAAGTTGCTTTTTTCAGTTGCACTCCTACCCACCCACCCACGCCTTCGTCGTTCGGTACGGCCCTGCCTTCAGAACCTCTCAACATTATCACATAAGTACAAATAATTTTATCATTATTGGTTGTTCTTTATTTGTTACCATTGGTTGCTTTTTTCACTTAGTTGTTCATTTAATAATTAAAAGAATAATTAATTGAAAAAAGCAACCAATGATAACAACCAATAAAAATATTTTTAAGTTTCTGATTTTTATGTAATTGCTACTCATTGATTTGCGTGTTTCATTCTTTTCAATTTGTGAGGTTTTAAATAAGGTTTTTTTTTTGAGGTTTCTCAAAAAAAAGAAAAAAAAAGACCTACAACTTAAAAATATTTTTTTTCCTAAAACAAAAAGTAAACGTTTTGTTAGTTAGACATTTTAAAACAAATGAAACAAATAAAAAATTAAGGTAACAAATTGTATGAATAATAGCATAATTACAAACCTAACTTTGTAGTTATGTTATTTTTGACTATTGGTTTGTTATGGTACTTCGCTTATCTATAGCAAGATAATCCGTTTATTTGTTTATTTATTTAACTTTTTCGTTTCCCTCTTTCCCCTGGAACAAAGTATTACAAAACCTAAAGCGTGACGTATTTTGCAAACAACTTTTTCGCGTAAAAAAAATTTTATATTGTCACGAAATGATAAACACTACTTCATAAAAAATCTTCCTCTCAAGATACTTGAACTTTTCTTATATGATGGTTATAAAGCAAGTCTGTATAAAAATCTACCTAATTTTTATTTGCAAATTTTTCCCATGGCCAAATGAAACAAATTCATGGATTTATTTAATTTAAACTGTTTTATCCATAATTAAGGTTAGAACAGTTTCATATAAAATAACTCTTATAAGCAAGAGAAAAAAATAGATTTGTACTCAAAGTTACTCCGCCATTTTTTATTTAAAATTATATATTATAATTACTTTATTATAAATATAAGGCCGGTTTACACTATTTTTTTTTTTACTTCTGAAATATAGTTTTTTTGTTGATAACAAGTAAAAATTTATAACTTCGATTTTTTAATAAGCTCAAAAATACACGCTACCCCCTCCTTCTATTTAGCACGCAAGAGTATTGCATTTTCTAATTCTGAGGCAATAAGTAGACAAGTTATTATTGATAGCATCTTTTTTAATAATTTTTAATAAAACGTAAAACATAAGAAGAATATTGTAATTTATTAAGTTTTCCCAGGGATCTTTCGTACTCATATTTTCTTATAGATGAAAATCATTATAAATATGTAATTTAACGTAATGTAACTAACGTGTTTAGGTTAAATGTCATCACTGAAAACCCTATTAAAAAATAAAAATCATAAACAGGCCACCCTAACATAGAATAAAATTTAAATAAAAAGAAGCTTAAAACACACCAGCCTAATATTGAGGAACAATATACTGTACACCTATCAAAAATATATAAATGTAAGTAAGTTCAACACATTTTTTTTTTTTTTTTTTATTTTTTAGGTGCCCCAAGAAGTCCTTACGGTCTTGTCACAGAACACCGCGGAAGTGCATTTAACCAGGAAATTCACGCCTCCTTTCTTACCGTGACGCGAAAATTTGTCCAGAGCTTGTTTCGAACCTGGATCTCCTGCTTATATAGCAAGCTTATATAGCAATACATCAAGACAAGATGTTAATATTTAATATAATAATATTTCAAACAATTATTTAAATTTGAGATCCTTGATGAGCAATATTCAGCTTTTTTTGAAATGAGGTTCGCTTCGATTTGTTCCAAAGATATACAAAAAATTGTAAGTAAAACATAAAATGCGCTTGCGACATTAACTTCGCTGAACGCTTGATTTTTTGAATATAACTATTAAATTGTTCACATATGGACGTGTTCACGTGAGACGAAGAAGTCAAACGACTGTATTTAAAGGCATTGGAACACTTATGTGTGTATCCATGAAAAATATCATGAAAGAATCTAGTCTTTGAAAAATACTGCGACTCTCTGTTTTTAAAATACTCAGATAAATTGCAAGCAAAATCATAAAATGAATCGTCCGGAGCTTCCGGACAATGAGTATAAAGCGACGCTGCAGGATCCTTTCGAACTTCACTGCCTGGGATTACATGAAATCCATAACAATGACCATGAACTGGACAAAACCAAAAAAAAGCATAAGTTGTTCCTTTCTTTGAAACGGAAGGAAATTGTTTGTCGCAGTTCACATCTGGATGGTCATCAAAAACAAAATTTTTGCGATCTTCTTTATCTATAGTGAAATCGATCTTCTTTATCTATAGTAATATTTAGATTTATGTACAAAAATTTTCACATCCTCAATAGAAACGCTATTTTCTAATACCAACATCATAAAAGATGATACCTCGGAACAAAATCTATATGGAATTAGGGAATCCATTGATGCATCAGCTGCAAGTAATATAAAAAATTCTGCAAGTGCTGTTCTTTCTTGCTGAGGACAATCTATTCCAGTTATCATTCTGTTAAAAGCAGCTTTAGCATAAAGGGGTATAAAAAAATCTAAAGAGGCTTCTAAAGATAATACATCATGATTATCACAACCACTCTTTATAGTTTCGCAAACAGTGCGAATAGATTTTCTTGCTTGTGCAAAATCTTTGGGGTCTTTTTCTTTGGTATTTGGAATGAAACAACAATCAAATCTGTGGAATGTTGTTTTTGAAACTTCTTCAATTTCTGAAGTCTCAATAGGTTTTACAAAGGTTTGCTTAAACCCAATACCAAGTTTCGTTCCATCACAAGCTAATATGCGATTGTTGTCTCCACACATTGTGCACTGTTCTCGGAAGTCAATCCCCATGTGAGAAGTCCATCCAAAAAACCAATTAATAAAAACTGAATGTGACATAAATGACAAAGCATTGCTGCACATACGTTTGTACCGATTACACATATTGGTAACATAACCGCTAAAATTTTGACCACTGGTTTGAACCGAATCAACATGTCCCAACCAATTTCATACCCAGCGCATGTAGATGAGGATAATCGAAACACGCAATGCTCTGCACCATCCCAATACCTTATACATGACAGTCTGACAAAACGTCGAAAAAAATCTGCACTAGTATAACATTTCAATTAAAAAAAACAAAAACAAACCAGATATACAACAATATATTATAAAAAGAAATTACAAATTAAAAAAAAAAAATTACAAAATTAAAAAAAATAAAAATAAGTCACCGAAGAAAAAACGGCAACAAAAAAGTTATAAATATCTTCACTGATAGAAGACATTTACAACCTTTGGTTGTTGTTTTTTCTTCGGTGTCTCCCAACACCCCGGTATGGATGAGCCCTCCATTTGGAGGATGGCTCATCCATACCACCATTACTTTGCCACTTTTTGAAGGACCTCTCCGAGAGAGGCCCTGGGTGTTGGGAGCGATATCTTTGGTATTCCTCAAATGGTTATGACTCTAAAATTACAAATAGAAGGATATAATAAAATTCAAAAATATTTACAATTTTTTTTTAATCAAAATATAACGCATAACTTCACCATTTTCACAGGATGAAGAGTTAAACTTGTGAGAAATTTAATTTTAATAAAAATATGAGTAAAATGCAAACAGTTTAAAAATGTCATATTTATATTAAATAATTCTTTCACCTATTGCACATATTTCTTCGTAAAAAATATATAAAATTTAAAACACAGCCCTACCAGTTATGCTTCTACCAGACACTAGAGACAAAATATACCTCAGAATAATTGATTTTATTATATAAATGAATTATATTTACACATAAATAAATATATAACTATATATATTTATTTATGTGTAATATATATATATATATATATATATATATATATATAACTATTCCCCTCATTTCTTCCATGAAGTTGTCTAAAGTAAGAAAAAAGATAACTGAAGCTTTTTTTTTTTTTTTTTTTGTTCAAATTTTCCGTTTTTGTTACAATTAAATTCCGTAATATAATACAACATACTCTTATTCTTTCAAAAATAATCCAGTTTTAAAAAAAAAAAACCAAAGACAAAATAATAAGAGATAGTTATACAAAAAAATATAAAAACGCGGGAAACTTGCAGAAGACCATTAAGTCTTATCATCAAGAACCGTTGTACTAGTTATGTTTTTACAATATTAAATTCCTATAATATTGTTAAAAGCAAAACTTAATTAACTAAGGTAAATAGTGTTAACACCAAAAACATTCAATGTAAAAAGACAAGAACAAATATAACAAACAGTCAAAGAATCAAAAAAAAAAAAAAAAAAAAAAGCAGTTTAAAAGAAATCATTTATAAGATTTTTATACTTTAAAATACTCTTTTTTATTAGTTTTTGAAAGCAATTTATATTGTTTACATCTTGTAAATTACTTTATTTTGCTAAGATTTTATTCCAGATATACGAAGCACGATACGTAATTTTAAATTGTTCTTGTTTAGTTTTGCACAATGGTTCAATTAAGCCTGTTGTGCGTAAAGTTTACTTAATGTTAGGTTTTATTTCATAAAGATCATTAAAAATTGAGGGGCATTGTTGAAATTTACTTTTGTACATGAGACATAAAATTTTATAAACGTTTATCTCGTATAACGTAAAGATGTTCATAATTTCGAACAGTGGTTTTGCATGTTCGTTTTTATTTTTAAAATTTATTATTCTTAAGACATGTTTTTGTTTTCGATAGAGTGCTTCAAGCTTGCTTTTAGATGTACTACACCACGCAATATTCGCGTAATTCAAGTAACTTTGTATAAAACTGAAATAGATTTGTTTTAGATTATGCTTATTAAGTAAATCCCGTGACTGATATAGAACGCCAATACTTTTTGATATTTTGCTTCCAATATAGGCAATATGTTTATTCCAGGTAATATTTTCGTCAATGAGAACACCAAGAAATTTTGTGACTCTTTCGCGACTAACTTCTGTGTTTTCAATAACTAATTTTGGAAAAGAAATAGGAATTTTTTTTATTTTTTTAAAGGGTGGAATAATGAGAACTTTGATTTACTTGAATTAATGAAAAGTTTATTTGCATTGAACCATAGTGAAATTTTATCTAACTCGTTGTTCATTTGTACAAAGAGTTGAGGTATATCTTTTCCTGAAATATAAAAGTTACTGTCGTCAGCAAACATTATTGTTGATATATTTGTCGCTTCTAGAGATCATTCACGTATATTAGGAAAAGTAGACGCCCAAGAATAGATCCTTGGGGCACTCCACAAAAAATTAAAGATGAATTTGTTAGTTTTTTATTTCCGTTATATATGGACTGTGTACGTTTACTCAGGTAATCTGCTATCCACCTGCAGGGTACGCCTCTTATGCCGTGCATCATAAGCTTTTTTATCATTATTTTATGATCCACTGTGTCAAAGGCCTTAGAGAGGTCAATAAACACGCCTAAAGTAAATTCTCCGTTTGCAAAAGAGTTTTTTATCTCATTAATTAAGTGAAGTATTGCATGTTCAGTTGAAGTGCTTTTCTGGAATCCAAACTGTTTTGAATAGAATAAGTCATTATTTTTAAAAAATGCATATAACCTATTGAACATAATTCGCTCAAAAATCTTATAGAAAATGGAAAGTATAGATATTGGTCTATAGTTTCCAATATACGTTTTATCGCCTGATTTATATATAGGTTTTACTTTTGCTGATTTAAGTATATCAGGAAAGATACCCTCATTTAGAGAACGTTTACAAATTTTAGATAAAGGCACTTTTAACTCATTAAAACAGTCAATGACAATGTTGCTGTTTATACCATCAATTCCAGATGACTTATTACGTTTCAAGCTTTTAAAAGCTGTTTCGTATTCCTTAAAGGTTAAATTCTCATTTTTAAATTGATTTTTATTGCACTGTAGGTATTCCTTAAATGATTTATTTACATTTGGAATTTTTGCCGCAAGTTTAGGTCCTACATTCACAAAAAAATTGTTAAGTTCATTTGCTATGTTGTTTTCATTGTCAATAGTTTTATTTTTAATATGTAAGATTTTCGGAAAAGATTCATTGATTTTCGGTTTTCCAATTATTTCATTTAGTACTTGCCAAGTTTTCCTAGAACTTAGTTGACACTTTTCAAGTCGCTTTTTATAATAGTTTGATTTTGCAGTCATCGACATCGATCATCGAATTTCCAATTCTAGTCTTTAATACATTATCTACTAAATTTTTTTATCTATTTTCAGACATAGGATGTCTAAATGACATTTATTTAAACATAAAATAAATTCTAAGGCTATATTCTGTCCTTAAATATCAATAATAGAACCTAATTAGTCACGTTAAATCTTATATTCTTCTAAATCAAACAAGTTTTATACTTTGTCTTTGACATTTAAATTAATTCAATTAAAAAAAAAAAAAATTTAAAATATCTCCTAAAAAAAGCAGCTCAAGAATAGCATGATGATCCAGATATACTTAGAAAAATACCTTCAAAACAATTGAAGATGTTAAAGATAAATTTGACATTTCTATTACCCTATAAGTTAGCCCTTTACTTTTTATTGATGCCATATGGCATCATTTACTTTTAGAAATAAATTTTTTATATTCCATTTGCGGAAATCGATTATAAATGACCTTTTGTGCATATTCCACTCGGATGCAATATAAAAAATATAAAAGTTCTACATTTAGGCGGTATTTTGATTATTTTAAACCACTCGGTAAGTCATTTATTTTATTTTCAGAAATTTTGTTTTTACTTACATGATAATAAACTTTTAATTTTATACATTCTCTCAAAAGATATTATAGAGTTTAAACATAGATTTTGTAATGTTAGTTATGTACTTATAAAAAAAAATCTTTACTGTACTTTTTTTTATTATCCAGATTACGGTTGACTCCAAATGGAGTCACTGCCAAACAAAGTGGTCATTTTGCGGTAAATGAAACAGTGAAATGCTCACAACAACCATTGCACTTATTTTTACTTAAGCTAATTGATGCTCCTATCAAACATAATCAAGTTGACTTTTATGTGGTTCCTGGTCGTTCGGCAAAACGAAAAAGTATGGAACCAACTGGAAGTGGAAGAAAGCCTGCAATTGCAACACCATACGATAAATCAAGATAAGATCAAATTGGTCAATTGCCATTGCCTTCAGAAACTAAACAACGTTGTCGTGTCTGTAAAGGTTATATTCGTATTCAATGCGAAAAGTGTAAAATTCACTTAGAATAATTTCTTTAAAGTCTTTATTATAAAATAAAAAACTATCTATCGTTACTTTGCAATGATTCCAAATGGAGTCATTTAAAGTTTAGGCCTAAATTTCCCTAAAATTATTATTTTTTTAAATTAACTTTATTTTTTTATCCAAATCAACTCACAAACAGAAAAAATATTTTTTTAAAAAATAAACTAATAATTTGCTAAGTAAAGGGCTAATTAATTCTATAATCAGTTTTTACTGTAGTTAACTTAAGTAACTTAAAAGAAATTAATGTACATGCCAGCTATTTACTTACTATTTAATAAATTAATGTATGTTTCTGTAAAAGGAGTTGTTCCAAAAAAATTTGAAAACGGAGAACCAACTTAATAAATACTATTCATCTTGTGGTGGTGCTCTGTCAAAAGACTATTAGGATTTCTTGGATCTCCTTAATAACAAATAATAAAAAAATTATGCTTCGTATCATTTAAGGACTTGATATTCAAAGAAGTACTTTTTTTTAAATATGTGTGAAAATTGGAGAAAAAACGTCGATCTTTAGGATGGTGTCCAGTGTTCGACATTTTGAAATTTCGGGAGCTATACCCCTTTTATTTATTTTTGGATTTCATTCGCTCTAGGTGTATCGTAAAGATCAACTATCCCTTTATACAATAAAAATTTGAGATCAATAATTTATAAAACAACGAGTGAGAATATATATATTTATAAGGGAGTAGGTAGAAAAAAACGTCGACCATAAAGTTTATTGAGCGAACTGAGTGTTTCTGATGAAGGAAAAGAGACTTAAGCTTTATCCTATGAGTGCATCCCGATATAGTATTTGCATAGTTTACTTGACGATGAATAAAAGAATAATTTAATTGTGTTAACTGGTGTTTATTTAATATAATGCATTTAGCAACTTTTGTGGAGGTATTATAAATATGATAATCCTCCAAGAAAAATTTTTGTCAATATATACTCCAAGAAACTTTGTGATCTTCTCTCTTTTTAAGATTATATTATCAATTAAAAGGTCCTGGATGAGGCAGTTTTTGTTTTTGAGAAGGTGGATAGAAGAGAGTCCATATAGTTTTTTCAATATTTTAAGAAAATCAATTTTTCTTAAACCAAACAGAAACTTTTTTTTAACTCATTTGTCATATATTAGTAAAAAGCATATGAATATTTTTATTGGATAAAAATAAATTTGTGCCATCGGCAAAATTTATTATTATTAAGTTCTGATTTATGAAGATCATTTATGTATATTATAAAAATTATATGTAAGAGACATAGAATCTTTATTGTAACCAAACTGTTAACGGTTAGTAAGAACTTTTGAACCAGGACAGAGTTTAATCTTTTATACCATAAGACATTAGTTTTTTTAATAGTATTTGATGATTGGCGGTTTGAAATGCTTTGGAAAAATCAATAAACACTCCTAACGTTAAAAATTTCCCATCCACTCTTTTTATAAGACCCCACCTTATATTAAACACCTGAAAGTAGATCATGAAATTATCAACAAAAATTGTCCTTTGTACTATTTTGTCATAAATAACAATTTTTCCACAAACCCCAGTCAACCTCGAAGCGGCCATGTATATAAGTATTATTATTGTATATTATTATGCTATGTATTAGTATATTATATCATCGTTGCTTTCTTCTTCTTGTTTGCTTTTTCTAGCTGATTATGTGAAAAAGATACATCAGTTGTCTCTTCATTAATATCATCAAAATCTTGTTGAAGTTGATTCAACATTGGAACAAGACTGGCTTCGGCAATTAGTATATACTGTTGAACAAAATAGCCCAACTTTTTTGTAGCTACATTTTGCACTAGAACCCTTTTTGGAATTGCAAAAGCTGGTGTTGAGAAGTCTTACTGGAGCAGGTGGAAGTAAAGCTTGAATTGGTTCCAATGTATTAACTATTCCAACCCCAGTGTGAATTGTCCAGTTGACAGCCTGGCCATACTTGAACTTGATCGCATACTCGGTATTTCGGATAATCAAAAACTTTGTGATGAATATACTTTTGTTGGTTCCCAACGGGCATTGCTTTTTAAACTTTAAAATATTAGTGTAGTATATATTTTGAAAAATCATCCCGTCGGATCATTGTTATATTAGAAAAATTGTTAAAAGTTGGTGGGATGGTTTTTATACATTAAACAATTTTAAAATAATGTTGTTTTTGTGAACATCCTAGTATATATATATATATATATATATATATATATATATATATATATATATATATATATATATATATATATATATATATATATGATTTCAGTGTAGACATCGTGTATAAGAGTGTATGTTATATTAATAAGAAAACATCAAGCAATACGAATTCTCTTAATACAAATAATAATTTGTTTTGAGAAATTTTCACTGGGTTATGGATACCAGCATCATCAGCTCGTAAAATATTACAAAATTTTTAAACGTTATAACACAGTTTAATAAAAAAAAATTTTTAACTGACGTCAGCAGTTGAATGGCTTCTTTTTTCGTTACGCAAAAATATAAAAAATGGAGTCCAAAATTTAGTTTTAACAAATTGCCCATTATCGAGATTTATTCCGCCATTCTATGGGAAACATTGGTGCCTTTGTATTTCGAGTGCTTCTCGTACTTTACGGTCGAATTTTTTTGTTTCAACTTTAAGAGTTTTAATTTTCTCCCAATTTATTTTTTCTGAGCAAAACTTGCTATGAGTTGCAATCGCTGACTGATGATGTTTGCCATCATTTAAACTTTTTTGGTGTTGTTGAATTCTTGTTTTAATTTGTCTAGATTTGTTTTTACATGTTAATATTGTTCTTAAATTAGGATTTGATTTAAAAACTACTCTATAGCCAACTTTTCTAAATATTTTCCTTAACTTTGGTGATAGTGAAGATATCCACGGTAATGATACTGTTGGGAAAGCATTGTTCTCGGATTGAATTCTATTGTTCTTTACGTAGCGTTTTTTCCTAATTTGATTTTGAATACTTTTTAGTTGGCTTTCGGTGTACCCATTTTTATTAAAAACTTAAATAAGAAAGTTTATCTCATTTTTTAAATGTGCAACACTCCATATGGAGTATGGCCTGTGAACATAACCTTTGAATATTGCGCATAAAGTTTTGGGGTCGTGATTCGAGTGCGGTTTTATTTGAACATTTGTAATGGCTTCTTTTCTGTAGACTTTAAACTCATACTTACCTTTGCTGTTATTTATTATTGTTATATCTAGGAAATTCAGAGTTTTGTTATGGTTTTCTGTATCAATTGTGTATTGTATTGCAGGGTGTTGTTTATTTAAGATTATTTTGAATTTCTCTGTTCTTGGATGTTTGAAAATCTAGCATGGCTATCATCGACGTATCTTAGATAGGATTTTAAGTCGAGAGGAGGATTTAATGTCTTTGCAATTTTGAAGGCATTTTCTTCGTGATGTTGCAGAAAAGATTCTGCCAATACAACCATGAATGAAAGACCAATAGGACCGGAAACCTCCAATTCATGAATCTCGTTGTTCCACAAAAAATAGCAACGATGTAAACAAAGCTCTATAAGTGTTTTTGTTTCTGATATAGTAAGCTTGGTAGAACATCTGTAGGAATCATCTTTATTTAATTGATCTATAAGAATTAAAGTAGCTTCTTTAAGTGGAATTGATGGATAAAGGTTTATTACATCGAATGAAACTTGAACTTGGTTTTTGTCTACATTCCACGAGTTTGCTTTGTTAATAAAATCAAAAGAATTTTTCAAACGTGTTTTATTTTTATTTAAGATAGGTTGTATTGCTTTAACTAAGTAGTTAGATATTCCATAATTAGGTGTGCCGATAGTTGATATAACTATTCTCATAGGGTAAGCTTTTTCAGGCTTATGAGCCTTAACTAGACCATACAATACGAGGTGGGATTGGATCACTTGGATATATACTGTCATATTCTGCTTTTGAAAAATTTTGTTTTTTATCAAGTTGTGAGAGATAGGTTTTAATTTTTATAACATAACTAGAAGTAGGATCTTCACTTAAAACCTTTGTTTGACTAATTTGATCGCGAATTCTTTCTTAAGCTTTTTTGTGTTCAATTCTCACAAACCCATTACACTTATCAAACGGATATATATCGACAAGTTTGTTTTCCTTAATTTTCTTTAGAGCTTTTCTTTGCTCTCTTGTTAAGTTTTGACTAATTTTTTTACTCATTTTAAGTTCTTTTAAAACATTTTTTCTCAAATCCTGCGCACTTTCAATTTTATCGTTTATTCTACCTTTAAAGCAAACGACTCTGTTGTGGCGATAATATTCATATAAAGGATATGTTTTAAAGAAGGTACAAAGTTCGGACCAAGATTGAGAAGATCATTTTGGTTATTAGAAATTTCGGTATTGCATAGGTTCAAAACAGCGTTCTTAGTATGTGTAGTTAATTTACCGTTTTTAATTTTTTGTTTATTCTTAAATTCGTTTTGAAGAATATTAAACTTTTTGAATAATCTTTCTTTTGATCTTATTAACATTATTTCCCGGGCTTTTTCAGTAACATGTTCAACTTTTTCATAGTCTTTTTCATCAAGAGTAGATTTAAGATTTTCCTGAAGGTTTTTTGTTTCAGTTATAAAGATAAAATACCGTTTTTTAGCATCGTTTTTTAGACAAATCAAAATTTCAAATCGAAAACGAAAAACAATACTCATTGCTCTATTTGTACTTACAGGACTGTTGATACGTAACGATTTCGGAATAATCTTGTGCTTTTCGCACTTTTGTAAAAATATATATTGGTTTTTGGATTTAGCTACCGACTTTTTTAATAACTGTAACTGTTCAGTTTGTTTGTAGATATCAGCTCCGTATTTAGCTGTAATATATGATTTCAGTGTAGACATCGTGTATAAGAATGTATGTTATATTAATAAGAAAACATCAAACAATACGAATTCTCTTAATACAAATAATAATTTATTTTGAGAAATTTTCACTGGGTTATGGATACCAGCATCATCAGCTCGTAAAATATTACAAAATTTTTGAACGTTAAAAAACAGTTTAATAAAAAAAAAATTTTTTTATTAAACTATTAGTAAACAAATTCGTATTGTTAGATGTTTTCTTATTAATATATATATATATATATATATATATATATATATATATATATATATATATATATATATATATATATATATATATATATATATATATATATATATATATATATATATATATATAAACAAACCAAGGACTATTGTCATCAAATTACTCGACTATAAAGATAAAAAAAAAATTCTGAAAAATGCAAACAAATTTAAAGGTTTGGGAGTATTTATAAATAAAGATTACTGGGTCGAAACAGCTTTAATACGAAAAAAACTATTTCAAGAAAGAAAGTTGCACAGGAACAGTAGTAAGTATTTTACTATTGTTTGCGATAAATTAATTGTAAAGGATATTAGGAATTCAAACACCATTTGATTTGTTAATCTAATATTATTTATACTTAAAATTACTCTTATTTAAAATGGCTGGTGAAACTGACAGACAGTTTAAAACATTTGAAATTAATAATTCAACATTTTTAAATCTAAACTCGGATCCTTGTATGTATATTTATTAATAATTCATTATCAATCTATGAAAAATTTACGTTCAACTACTAAAGATTACAAATCATTATGCGTGGAAATTGTTGATAAAACCTCAAGATTATTGTGGTTGTCAATGTGCATGCGTTATAGACCGCCTTTAGGAAACAATGCGTTCAAAGATCACATTAAAAATATAATTAAAAAAAAGCAAGCTTAAATAAAAGTATGTATTTCGTTAGTGACATTAACCTCAACAATTTAGACTATGACATTTATAAGTACATTAATATATTCATAATGTCTTTTTTTAATCTGGTTTCATTCCAGTAGTCAATAAACACACTCGAGTAGCAAAGAATAGTGCAACATCAATAGGTCAAATTTCTACCAATGAACTACAAAAATAACTGGAATATTTAAATCGGATATTTCAATCACTTTCCGATTTTTATTATATTAAATAAATGCAATAAGCCTGATTCTCACAAAAGGAAAGTAACAACACGACTAATAAACGACACCTCCATTAAATCTTTTCATAATATTATATCATTTAAAAAATAGGATGAAACAGATAAATCGTATGATATCTTCTTAGCTAAATTTCCAAAACATTAATATAAAGCATTTCTCAAAGGTTCAAAATTAATAAAAGTAAAAACTCTTTTAAGCCCTTGGATAACAAAGGGAATCATTAAACCTTCAAAAATAAATCAGCGATTTTATTGCAAATATCTTTAAAAAAGAACACTAGGAAATGAAAATAACTAATAAAACTATAAACGTTTATTTGAGTCAAGTTTGAGACGTTTAAAACTAATAACTCAAGGATCCAAACTTGGTCTACTTATTTACACACACACACACATACTTGTTATTATTGACAGACTTATTACACAAGGATACATACTTGGTCCACTTTTTTATATAATATAGATAAATGATCTTTATAAATCATCTAACTTAACAACAAAAAATTTGACACAAATTTATTTTTATCCAATAAAAATATTAATATGCATTTTACTAATATGACAAATGAGTAAAGAAAAGTTTCTGATTAGTTTAAGCAGAATAGATTGTCTCTGAACATTGAAAAAATAAAAAAAAACTCTTCCATCCAACTTCAAAAAAACAGAAACTGCCTCATATCATGCTAAACATTTTAATTGATAATATAATCTTAAAAAGAGAGAAGGTTACAAAGTTTCTTGGAGTACATCTTGACAAAAATTTGAATCTAGCTGTATAAAGAATTCCATAGGAATTCTTTATACAGCTAGAAATATATTGAATAAATACCAGTTAACACAATTATATTATTCTTTTATTCATTGTTATATAAACTACGCAAATACTATATCGGGAAGCGCTCATTGGACAAAGCTCTTATCCTTCATCAGAAACACGCAACTCGCGCAATAAATTTTAAAAATCGCTTTTCTCACACGAAACAGCTATTTGAAGCAATTAATATTTTAAATGTGTATCTGTTAAATGTTTTTAATGTTTTATGCTTTATGTTTATATGTAAAGAAAATTTGTTACTAAACGTATTCCAAAATCGTTATAATTTGAAACCAAAAAACAAA
This sequence comes from Hydra vulgaris, assembly GCF_038396675.1. Classification (NCBI taxonomy): domain Eukaryota; kingdom Metazoa; phylum Cnidaria; class Hydrozoa; order Anthoathecata; family Hydridae; genus Hydra; species Hydra vulgaris. The sequence goes on along the minus strand of NC_088921.1, from coordinate 72,865,010 downwards.
TCTAATCTATGCATTAACAACATTCTTATCGCTCCTTTTTGCCAAAAAAAAGGACCAGTTTTTTGTTTCTTATCGAGGTCCTTATCTCTGGAACAAAGTAGTCTAATTTTGATTTTTCTACATTGACTAAATTGACTTATACTTCATTCAATGAGAAACTTAAAAAATTGTTTTTTTTTACAGAAAATATCTTTTATTTTTTTTTTTATTGCTTCGTTTGACAATTTTTTCTAGTAGTTTTTTTTGAATTTAATACATAAAAGTGTATTATTTAAATTCAAACTTGTATTTTTTTGCTAAGAATATTGTTTTTACCTTTTAGTATTAGTATTATTTTCGTGATCTTCTGGAAGTCCTGCCATAGTACTATATATTTGGTTTTTTTTTAAACTTTATATTACTATTCAGAGCAAATAATGAACAGTACTGGTTCACAAAACATATGGCGCGTTATTAAGGAAGTAATTGAAAAGAAAAATTTGAAGAGAAATAATCTTCCAAAAAATCTCAAATTAAATAATAAATTAATTGTTAATAAATCTATGGTGGCAGTAACACATAATTATTTTGTTGGTAATGTCGGTAAAAACTTAGGCGCTAAAATTGAACCATCTCAAATTAGCCTTCACTCATACGTGACATCTAATAAAGCTGTTATGCCTAATCATGGAGTTTATGGAGGAATAAATTTATATTAGGTATCTTTATTGATCTAACTAATGCGTTCGATACCATAGAGCATAATATTCTTCTATATAAACTTAAAAAAATAATGTCATCATAAATTCTAACTTAGCTTGGTGTATGAGTTATTTAACGAATAAGAAACAATGCATTTTATAAGATGGTGAAAAAACGGATTTAATGACAATTACCTGCGGCGCCCCAAGGATCAATTCTAGGTTTTTTGCTTTTATTTCCCATTTTTATAAATGACTTGAGTAAATTTTATTGAGTAATTTTGAATGGCATAATTTGGTGTCTCTTTTTTGTACTAGTTTGATTACCTTCTTATCAGCTTTGTTGATCGGAGATACAGGGTTGTCATATTCTAAATGTGGACTTACATAGAGTGTTTTATAGAGTGCTTTAAGCATCGATGGATTCCAATACCTGAACGTTCTTTTGAGTGATGCTAGTGCTGCACTAGCTTTAACTGCTGCATGTTTCGATTGTGCTGCCCATTTTAGTTGCTTGTTATTAAGATACTAAGATCTCCTTCTTGGTTGGAAGACGATAAGTATATGCGAATGTTGTCTTACTGCTGTAAGCTTAACATGTGATCATAAGTTATCGTGTTAGATGATTTTTTGATCTTTTTTGGTCTTTTTTTTTAGTAAATTGTTGTCACATTTTCTTCTTTCTAAGTGTCAGGTATATTACCTGTTTCGAATGATGATGTTATCAAAAAAACAAATGGGCCAGGCTAATCCCGTGGCACTTTTATTGAGAACATATTGGTTTATGTGAGTCAATCGCTTTTTGCTTTTTAAACTGTTTTAGTCAAATTTGGTCCTGTATCCAGCTTTGAAGAATGCAGATTCGAATTGTTTGTTAAGGCATTCTGCTTTATCAAGTAGTTATTATTTCTATGCTATTTATTTTCAGAGGAGTAACTGAAAATTTTGCTTTTTTTTACTGTTAATGTATTGGTATACTATTTTTAGCTTAGATTTTGAAAATAGGACAAGTTTTGATTCATTTTTTTTACGGGCAGTAATGATGTTTTTTTAGAGCTGCTTGCATGTTGTTTAATAGATTGGGATAATAGATAAGCGAGAGTTGGTGGAGCCGGCTAGTAATTTGAACCAATGATTAAATATTTTTCTGGTTAAAAATTTAATGTGTGTTGGAAACCATTTTGCTTTGTTTATAAGATGATGTGGTTCGGATTGGTACAAATTTGGCTAATCCTTCTTAGTAGCAAAGGCCAATAAGTTTATTTATTGCAATGGGATTATTTTTGTTTTTTCCGCCACTCTACCTCTGCAAAAAAGTTGCTTAGTTTTTTAGTTGCCTCTACTATAGTTTGCTTTGGTTTAAAAGATTGTTAGGATTGATTAGTGTTTTGAACAAAAACATCCAGTTGAGCGTGCAATGAAAGGTGTTTTTGATTGAGCTTCCGAGCCGTGGACCATTGTTGATTTCAGTAACTGTAGACGGACAGTCAGTCAGCACTAGATCGAAAATGTTTTGGCCTAAGGCAGCGGTAATGATAGACTTTAGGAATTCAATGGTTGCTTTAGTTTTTTGCTTGGTGCTGCCACCAACTTCTGTCCATATTATATCGATCTTGTTGAAATAAGCAACTTCTTTTTTTAAACTATTAAGGTGCTTTAAGACGTCCTAATGGTCTTATCAAAGAGCAGCGCCACATTGAGAATAGTATTTAATAAGTTGGCTCTTCGTTTCCAACCTTACCGATAACGTTCATGTGCTTCGAGTGGGGATCGATCTTGCAACACTTTGATTACGAGTCCAATGCTCAAACCACTGCGGCACGGCTGCATTAAAACTACTCGGAGATCCATACTTTAAACCTTATATATATTTATTAGTTACTAGGTTAGCAGAAATTAAGCTACAGTAAATTGATTTATTTAGTTCTTTATTTGCAGGTGGCTCTCCATAAATGCAACAGATGAGGAATTTTTTCTTTTGTAAATATTGGCAACACCACATATGACCTGAAATTTTTCTATAAGTTCAATGGCATAAAATTAGCTTGGATGTTTTCTTTGCATGTGCATGTGTTATACATTTTAAGTTATTCTTTAATTGCTAACAGTTCTGAACGCAGTTTTGTTGGATCTCTTCTTGTTGTTGTTGTATCAATGGTTTCAGAGTTCATTGCTTGAAGCCTCAGATTTCTGTTTAGACATCTTTTTTAGAATTCCATTTCTTACAACATAGAAAGATTTTCTTCCGTTAATTATTTTACAACGTCTACCCATGCTGTCCTGGTGCTTTATGTTATCGTTTAACTCATTTCTTCTTTCTCATTGTTTTTTCTTGCTACTCGCTGAACTCTAGTTTTATTTGCGTTTACATAAACACCTGTGAATTTTTCGTGCTCAATTTGCGTACATTGACTAGTGCTAATTTGATTGATTCTTTATGTCTTAGTTCAGCTAGGATCATATTTGTTGTGGTTCTTTCTAGGCCAAACATTAATCGGAATGATTTTGCGTTTGAGGCATCGTTTAGACTTCTAGTAGAGTTGGTATTTCTTTTACTAATTGATTGTCTTTATTCTTTATTTCATCTACTGACCCCTGCACTGTGGAAAACAAAGGTCTGTTTTGGATCAAAAACCAATAACTTTTTTGTTATTGATGATTCAACGTTCAAGTTTTGCACAAATGTAAAGTAGTATATGACTCTTCTAATGAAATGTTTTTTATAAAAAAAACTAATACAAAATTCAAGAATGAAAATCAAAAACTTAAAAAATTTAATTTATTTTCAAGTAAACGTGTTGTTTTTAATTGTATGAAAAACTTTAAAAGTATTAGAAATGACAAAAAAAACATAAAATGCTAAATATAGAAATATTTAGAATAGTAATAAAAAATGTTATACAGTGCAAGAACCAATGCGGGAATGTGGCAGGGCCTAATTGGGAGTTGGGGGCTTGAATTCTTTTGAACACTAGGATCACCCCCTCCCTCCAATAATAACATTTTATGGTTTTTTTTTCCAAAAATGTTGAAAATAATCTTAAACTATTGAATAGCTATTTTGAAAAGAAACTAGTTTTGGGGTCCTGTGTCTTAAGCCCGCTAGTTTTTAAGGCTCTTAATAATCTGTAGTGTAGTCTGCCTAATAAACTGTGATTTAGTGAAGCAGATTACCCCAAAAAATCTTCCTAAAAAAAGTGGTGCAGTAACTTTTTGTTTATTTGGGCTTTATCTAAAAACCTTAAAACAATCATAATTAGATAGATTTTTACAATTAACAAAAAAAATTAAATGTTTGTAAATATTGGATTGCTTATCACTTGTAAGGCTCATTAATCCTTGTTGTCAAGTGTCTGAAAGTTTCTCATAATCAACATAACTTGCATTACGGCTAGCACAAGAAAATTTGTCGACAATATTGGAGTTCTGACTCAAAATTTTTTTGTGGAAATTGATTTGTTTGTAAAATTTGTTATGTCTTTGTCAAGTATTATTAATTTTATATGTTCGATCAATTAAACAGCGTACTAAACGAAGTTTAAAAAAAGTGGGAGCAAACCAGAAAATTTTTTTGAAGAAGTCCTGAATAAGTTTTTTTGTGATAAACTGATGTACAAAGAAAAGTAGACTTTTTTATAAGAACATCTTAAAATGCAATTTGACTATCCGGTTCTTTTTCCGTAGTAAATTTTAAGTTTTTATATTGCCTATTATAATGATCAAAATTATTCTGAGCTTCAAGTCCAGAATTAAATAAAGCAAAAATGTTATCAACGTAAGTTTATAAAAAAAAGTTGGTATAGAGGATGAGCATTTTTTAACGCATTTTTGTTCAAAAAATCCCATCAAAATATTAGCTAAAATAGGTGCTAAAGAAGAACCCACGGCAACTCCATCTACTTGGTCATAACTTTTTTCGTTAAATAAAAAGTGATTACCGGAGGTTGATATTTAAAGTAGTTTTTTAAATTGAGTTTTAGAAAATAACATTTCGCAAGTTTTGTCTTTAAAGAATAAATCAGTTGCTATATTTATAGTTTCTTTAAGAGGAATATTTGTAAACAAACTTTCAACACCATAGGAAACTATAAATTAGTGAGCTATATCAACTTGTTTAAGCTCCTCAAGAAAAGAAAAGGAGTCCAAAGTGGAAAATTGTTTAGGAATATGAGGAGAACACAACTCAAAAAGATGTATAGCAAGATTATAGTTATAGGTACTAATTGTTAAAATAATAGGTCGAAACAGTGTAAGAGAAAAATCTTTAGATAGTTTGTGTTATCTTAGAAAGAGCATATATTTTTGCTGTTTGTATACCAACAAGATAAATTTTACTGAAAACGTCATTTTTAAAACATTTCAGTTTTTAAGTTTCCTAAAATATCCTTTTAAAGATAATACTCTTTAAATAGTAAGGTCTTCTTTTAATTCTACAAACTTATTTTTATTAATAAAGATGTTATGTAAAGATTTTATTCAATCTATTCAATTCAATTATTCAATACAAATTTTTTTTTTCTTATCTCTCTTTGTTTATGAAACACATTCTAAATTTGAAAAAAAATTGTATTTAGTGATTTTCTACTAATATATATATATATATATATATATATATATATATATATATACATATATATATATATATATATATATATATATATATATATATATATATATATATATATATATATAGTATATATATATATATATATATGTATATATATATATATATATATATATGTATGTATTTATATCATTATCATGGCCATCCAACTTATTTAATTTGAGGTGGGGGGCTATAAAGAGTAGAGCTTGCGGCGCAATGCTTGCGCCTCAAGTTAAAACCAATAGAAGATGAAAATGGAATTAATAAAAATGCTGTAGAAGTAGTTGCAGGGCTAGCAAAAGATGTATTTATATATATATATATATATATATATATATATATATATATATATATATATATATATATATATATATATATATATATATATATATATATATATATATATATATATATATATGTATATATATATATATAAATATATATATAAATATATATATATATATATATATATATATATATTTATATAATATATAATATATAAAATATATAATATATATATATATTTATATATATATATATATTTATATATATATATAAATATATATATATATAATTATATAAATATATATATATATTTATATATATATATATATATAAAAATATATATATATATATATATATATATATATTTATATATATATATATATATATATATATATATATATACATATATATATATATATATATATATATATATATATATATATATATATATATATATATATATATATATATATATATATATATATATATATATATATATATATATATATATATATATATATATATATATTATATATATATATATATATATATATATATATATATATTAGCGACGGATCCAGGTATATATATATATATATATATATATATATATATATATATATATATATATATATATATATATATATATATATATATATATATATATATATATATATATATATATATATATATATATATATATATATATATATATATTGAAAAAAAAAATATTCTTGAAAAATTTCCTTGGATAATTTTTTTAGTGGTTTATTTACTTTTTTTTAGTTATTAAGGTGCTTTAAGATGTCCTAACGAGGTTGTCTCAGAGCACCGCCACATGGAGAATAGCATTTAATAAATTGGCTTTTCGTTTCCAGCCTAACCCATAACGTTATTGGGCCATTTCGCCGATCGAACTTGCAACCCTTGTATTACGAATACAATGCTCTAACCACAGAACTGCTATGTAGAATCGGTATTACAATTATTTTCGATTACTTCTACTCTGGCCGCTCAGATCAGGGATAAATAAAAACATTTCGATTGCATCTTTACGTTGGATATCTAGAACAACAGCAACACTTACAAAATAAGAAATGATTCAAAAAACTGGAGTCTTTTTTTTTTTGAATCTATGAGACACTTAATTCGCGAATCGAATGAAATTGTAAATTGTATAAATATTATTATTTATACCTTTTATATTAATGAAGAGTATTGGCAAGACATCGGCCTCACGTCCGTGTTTTATCAATGACACTTTGGTTGTTCGAAATTACCACACTAAGATCGTTCGTTATTGCCCCGTTGACCCAAATAAATAAAATACGACTAATCTATTGGGGTTGTATATACATACCCAATTTGACTATGAAATTTTGCAACAACAAAAAGGAATGGTTTCATTTACATAGTAGCTACTAAGTGTATAATACCATTCCTGCGCAGCTACAGTACACTACTGCACGTCTGGAACTCAGCGTGGAACCCCTTTCAGCAGGAAAAAAGAATTTGTCAACAATCGTTTTTTATTGTTTTTTTTCATGCCGTTATGACAATGGTCGGTGTTATCCCGCGTTCGCCATTACCATACTCTTCCCTTAAGCTGCTACAATTATTACAAACTTATTTTTAATCTAATTTGAAATCAAGAAATGCATTTAAATTGCTTTAAATAATGCGATTACAAAGGCTTTTAGAACCAGCCCGCTTCAAAGCTCTCTTATCTAAACTGTTATATAAATATTGTCTAATAATATATAATTTTAGGTATTAAATTCTTCACAGATTATTCCAAGCGACTCAAAATAAACTAAAAAAAACAAAGAATATATAAATTAATAAAAAAAAAATTTGTCATTCGTAAATAAACAAAACAATTTTTTATTAGTAACTAATAGCAACTGTTTTTATTAGTAACTAACATCAGCAGATAAAAGGAGATCAATACAATGTTGTAATTATGGGCGCCGTAATGGACAGTTTGTGACGGACGGCACATGGCCTACTATATTACACGGCCGTGTATGTTACATTTTAGAGGCCGATTCTAAGAGGCCTATTAACGTGGGGAAAAAAAAACAGTGAATATGAGGAAAATTTAAATTTTTAAGTTGCATACGATTACTGGTTTAAGCAGAGAAAAATATTTGATGTTAAATACAAACAAACTTGATATTTTTGTACATATATATATATATATATATATATATATATATATATATATATAAATATATATATGTATATATATATTATATATATATATATATATATAAATATATATGTATATATATATATATATATATATATTTATATATATATATATATATATATATATATATATATATATATATATATATATATATATATATATATATATATATATATATATATATATATATATATGTACATAATATATAGCAGCCGTGGCGCAGTGGTTTGTGCATTGGACTCGTAATTCAAGGGTTGCGAGTTCGAATCCCGACTTCTTAGAGCATTTAAAAAATATATATATATAAAATACATATATATATATATATATATATATATATATATATATATATATATATATATATATATATATATATATATATATATATATATATATATTACATATTGCTATTTTAGAAAGTTAATAAATGTTAAAGCAGTCAAATCATATGAAAATGTTATAGTTAACAAGTGTGTTGCATATGGTGGTAAAACTGGATACACCAGTTCTTTGGAATATATAAAAATTGCTTCTTTTAAATAATTAACAGTTGTTAAACCAATAGGTTCGTTTTGTAAACCGTTGTGATTGGGTGCCTTCACCAAACTCTGTTTTGTGTGAAAAGCATTTTAATGAAAAGTACATTATCTGTGGTATTAAACGCAAGTTAAATTAGAATCTCGACCCCTTTCCTGAAATTTTTTTAAGCAAATGCCTATAACGTCCTTCCACACTGCCATCACCTATTTCTTTGAGAAGACCACCTAAAATTCGTATTTGTCAAGAAGATGAACTCAGTTTTTTTTCTGAAAATGATAAAGTAACTCATTGGAACAAATTGAATAGTATACATAGTATTTTAAAAACATTTCAATCGTGTTATTTATTACAATTTAATATTTGATCCATTAACACATTTCCCATTGGTTCTTCAATCAAAATTGACTATTGTTTATGTGTAGCTTTGCAATTTAAGGTAAATAATATCCCACTTCCTCCATTAACTAGTTTGAGTATGCTAGAAAACTTGTATCATACATAAAAATCACAGCTTCCTCTAATAGAGATATACTTTTTGATATAATAAATATAATACTTATTGCAGATGAATTTTACCTTCAGAAACAGGCACAATATTGTAGTAGTGTCTATGTGGGGGCAGATGATGAAGGTACTCTGTACAATGGAATTGTTGCATTTATGATAGTTAGTTTAAAGAAATTTATTCCTTATATTATAAAAGCAATACCTGAAATTACCATAAGTGGAAAATGGCTTTCGGATCAAATATCAAATTCTATTAGTTCTCTTTCTCTATCTGGTTTTAAAATTCGAGGAGTTGTTACTGACAATCATCAAGCCAATGTAAATGCCTTCACCATACTTATGACATGACAGTGCTCAGATTGTTAAAAATATCCTAAATAATTTATCACACTCGAAAAAATTTGTCTTTCCATCATTCACATCCAATATAAAAAATGATTCTATAAATTGTTCAGCTGGTTATATTACTTGGGGAGGATTTCATCATTTGCATTCTAAAGATGAACATCTTCAATTTGATTTAAGAAAAGCTCCAAAAATTACATATCACAGTCTTCACCTTGGTAACAAAAAGTAAACTGTTTTTCTTGAACTGTCAATTTTCGATAAAAACTACAATTGCAAGCTTTAAAAGTTATTTTCCAGAACGAAAAGACGTTTGTGTTTTTTTTTCTTTTTTTCATAAATGGTGGACTATTTCAAACTCAAAACAACAATTTAGTCAAAATAGACTTGGTAATGCAAATATTTGTAACGATGGTAAAACCACTTTTTTTAGGCAATTTACTGATTGGATTGAACTTTGGCAGAAATCTCCATATTTTACCTTATCGAACTAACATCATCTGCTCTCATCACAAATCTGCATTCTCAAGCAATGCTTATAGATGACCTAATTATGAAGGATATTTGTATGTGCTCACATCATGCCTTCAAAGTGACCCTATAGAGCGTAGATTTTCACAATATTGGCAGATAAGTGGTGGGAGATTTCTAGTAAGCTTACTAGAAGTTTAGCATTCAGAAGTTATTTTAGCATGTCGATCATTAATTAAGGAGAACGTAAATTTTTTGGAAGAAGATTTAAAGAGCGAATCTAATAGCATATTTAATAATGAGTTACTGACAATAAGATTTAAACAAGATTTAAATTCAAATGAGATATCTGAATCAGCTCTCTCACCTGAAACAAAAGAGGTTACAACAACAATTGCTAGTTATATAACTAAAAAAATGTTAAAAAAAAGCAAATGTAATTATTGTAAATCTATGCTTATTACAGGTACAAGCAATGCAAATACTTGTCCCCATCTACAACTACTTTCAAGACGTTTTCTAATTGTACCTTCATTTTCACTTAAGGATTTCACATGTGGATCTTTTTCAGTCTTAAATAACCTCTCAAATTTAATAACTAAACAAGGTGCAAAAGTCAAAGATGCATTAGGCTTTGTTTTATCAAAATACTTTCCAACAGTTTGTTTTATTTGCTTCTAAAATCATAATTTATTTCTTTTTTAACAATCTACAGAAACTAATCAATACCACTGTACAAAAAGATGCTGATAAGACTTTTAAAAGTAGACAGAGAGAAAAATAACATAAAAAAAAATTATCATAAAAAATATAAAAATAGATAAAAAGAAAACAAATAATAACCTTTGAAAGCTTTGTAAATTCCCATTTTTATTGTCTATTTTAATATATATACTATAGATATATAACAAATATATATAATATACATAGATATATATGTTTATAAATACAAAAATCAATGTATGAAAATAAAAAATGCCAGTTTTCTGGGAATACTTTATTATTCGCACTCATAATATTATATTCGTACTATCTATTTAATCTCCAGTGTTCCATAGTCCAGATGAGATTTAATCCCTCAACCACTTAGCCATCTTATTTATAAAATAGGCCTCTTAGAATTGGCCTCTAAAATGTAACATACACGTGTAATATAGTAGGCCATGGACAGCAGATATCCATGGCGCGCTAGAAAAAATAAGTGACCAAAAAAGAACAAAAAAAACAAAGATGCTCTACATCGAAATCTATCAAAATCAAGGGCGCCGATCACCTTTGCTGTCTTTAGGAGGCGTGAAGGCTCACGGCACCACTGGTTGTAATGACTTCTACTACTACTAATAAACAGCAGGTTCTATTTTTTTATTGAAAAGATAGCGTAGAATCTGTGCGCTTACAATTATTTGCGTCCTTTTATTTTTATTTGTTTAATTGTATTATTAGTATATAGTATTATTAATTGTTTATATATAAAATATTTTGCGCCTCTAATTAAATATGTTTATAAACATACTTAATTAGAGGCGCAAAATAAACAAAAAGCTGGGATATATAAATATATATATATAAATATATATATATAAATATATATATATATATATATATATATATATATATATATATATATATATATATATATATATATATATATATATATATATATATATATACAAATAAAAAAAAGTAGAGAGGGAAGTATTCGATTCTACATTTAAAACAAAAATTATCAATACAGTTCAATATTTCAATTACGTTTACAGATCCGTAATGCGCGCTTTGATGCCATCTAAATAAACTAAATTTATATAGTAACAATATATTATAAAATAATATAAATCTACTATTTTTTTTTTTTAATTGCGTTAATATTTATAAATATAATATCTAGATATTTATCTATCATAAACCTCCCATATGTTTGGTGGAGCCGGGAATCGAACCGCGCGACACTGCTAATACGGCCTCAAGGAAGCAATCGAACAGCCCGCTTAGCAGCCGATCTATCCCGGCTCCATTTTTAAAATATTTATTTATTATATTATAAATTATATTTATGAAAAAAATTTTTAGGAAAACGGCTATAATTTCTAAAGTCTGTATAAAAAAACGCTTCTTTTGAGACCTACGTAGAAAATAAAATGTATGCGTAATAAAAAAAAAATGTCTAATAATGCTAATAAAGATGTGGGCCATAAAAATAACGTTTTATAAAGATATATGGTTAGTTCAGTATTCAGACGGTCTAAAAAAGGATTTTTTCTTTAATAATCAGAAACACTATCGGAAGGAGAATTATATCTGTTGTTGTTTGATTGAAGTAGGGGAACACAGGGCAGGATGATGAACGTTTTGAAAAACATCTATAGCTCAGGCAATACGGGTCCGTATAAATAAAATGATAGTGATACACAATTGTTAAGCGTCACTTATATCTCACAAAACAGCCATATAAGCTAAAGATATCTTCTGAAAAACTAATTAATTAAAGTGTACGTAAATTTTCATCTTGCCCCGTATGCGGGACAAAATGAAAATTTTCTTCTGGCAACTTTAAGGAATCTAAACTATTTGATATCGTACAGTGCCCCAAACCTTAAAATCATAAAGATAGTTCGTAAATTACGATAGATAATATATATATATATATATATATATATATATATATATATATATGTATATATATATATATATATATATATATATATATATATATATATATATATATATATATATATATATATATATATATATATCCTTGTTGCAGATTATATCATTCAATCAATATTAATTACTAATTTTTTAAAAAATCAAAATAAAAAATAATTTTTTTAATAAATGTTAGAGGACATAAGCTTATTTGTTTTTATATAGAACTCAGATTTTTTATTTAACAAACAGTCTTGGTTGGCGAGATTATTTCAAATTTTTCTTATAGGCACAATAAACATTTTTTGAAAATATTATTATACGCAGGTGCTGTTTTAACTTTTTACTTCACCATCATTCACCCTCAGTTAAGCCAATATATTGTTTACTAGGTACATTCTTGGAAGAAACAACACATTTGTATACTAAGTTTTTTGGTAAACATTTGCCACTCACTCATTAGGCAACTACTTTTTTATTTGCAATTACAAATTTCTTGTAAAAATAAATAAATATATATATATATATATATATATATATGTATATATATATATATATATATATATATATATATATATATATATATATATATATATATATATATATATATATATATATATATATATATATATATATATATATATATTATTAAACTTCAATTTATACCAAAACTTACAAAATATTCACCAGATGTAGTTAATGTTTAAACTAATGTGACTTTTCACACATTTGTGGAATTTCACATTGATGGAATTTGATGACACTATTGTAAGGCATTATAAAAAGAATTCTTTAGAGGTGTTTATTTTTGTATCCTTGTTGCAGATTATAACATTCAATCAATATTAATTACTAATTTTTTAAAAATAATCAAAACAAAAAATAATTTTTTTAATAAATGTTAGAGGACATAAGCTTATTTGTTTTTATATACAACTCAGATTTTTTATTTAACAAACATTCTTGGTTGGCAAGATTATTTCAAACTTTTTTTATAGACACAATATACATCTTTTGAAAATATTATTATACGCAGGTGCTACAATTTTCTTGTGAAAATATATATATATATATATATATATTTATATATATATATATATATATATATATATATATATATATATATATATATAAACTAGTAAAAAACACTTATCTAGCTTTATCTTTAACTTTTAGTTTCACCATTTCTGGATTCTCAGGGAGCTTCCTAAAGTTCCAGAAATGATGAAACTGAAAGTTGAAGATTAAGCTAGATAAGTGTTTTTTACTAATTTATTACAGCTCTGTTCATTAAGAACATTGAGCACTCTTTGTAGAATACACAAACTCAATTTGCATATTTATATATATATATATATATATATATATATATATATATATATATATATATATATATATATATATATATATATATTTAATTATTATTTATATATATATATATATATATATATATATGAAATAGTAAAAAACACTTATCTCGTTGGCACCATTTCTGGATCTTCAGGATGATCCAAAAATGCTGAAACTGAAAGTTGAAGATAAATCTAGATAAGTGTTTTTTACTAATTATTACTCAGATATTAAAAATCAGGTATTAAAAAAATTTAATCAAAGCCTAATATATTGGTTTTTGCTGATAAAACAAATAACATTTACCTATTAACTACAGAAAAGTATCAGAAAATCTTATGCGATAATATAACTAATTCTTATGCAAAAGGGCCTATAAATTTGGAAAATGAAATTAATTTAGAAGCCCAATATATTGTTTAAAAAATCAACCAAGAAAATAGAATTGAATCAGCTCATCAATATTTAACTTCTAAGAAAATTCCTATAAACCTTACAAAAAACTTAATGATAAACTAATTTATATTATTATTAACTGAAACCACCCACCTCAAATTCTAAAACAAATACGAATTTCAATTAATGACAGGCTTAACCAAAACTCCTCCAATGAAAATGTATTTAACTTTTCCAAACGTATTTACGAAGACGCCCTTAAAAAAAATGATTTCCAAAACTTTGAACAAAAATTTGACTCCGAAAAAAAAGGCAAATATAGAACTGGAGACACAATTTGGTGTATCCCCCGTTATAGCAAAAACGTTTCTACTAACATAGGAAAAGCTTTTTTAAAACTAGTTGACAAACACTTCCGCCAATAAATTGCATAAAACTTTTAACCGAAATATAAAAGTTAGCTATAGTTGCACAACAAATTTGGAAAAAATTATAAAAGTACACAATAATGCATTATTATATAAAAATGGCAAATTAAATGACAAAATACAAGAAAATTGTAATTGCAAACAAAAACATATTTGCCCAATGAGTGGTAAATGTTTACCTCTCAGAACTCAAAGTTATGTAAAATATATTTTCATAATTTGAAACTTTATAATAGTGCAATAATAAAGTATTCTAAATATGATACTATAACACATTTCCTATTTAAATTAGAAGTAGTCTAACGATGTTCAAATAATACATATGTGTAATGGCGTATTCAAATAGCTTCTATAGTTAAAGTTCATTGAAGATATAATGTTCTAAGTAACAAATTTATATTATATGCTAAATTTTACTAAGTTATATGAGGGATACAGTAGCTATGCAAGAGCGATATGATATTCTAAGTAACAAATTCATATTATTTATCAAATACTACATTATATGTTGGATGCGATAGTTATACAAAGGAATATGATATTCTAAACAACTAATTCATATTATATGCAAAGATTATAATGTTATAATAATCTTCGCGTATATTTTTGATTTGACGAAAACTAGAATTAGGCCGAAACAGGCTGCACTCCCATTTGTAAATCAAATGAAATGAAATTTTGTATTTTTTATAAAAAAGGTCAATCTATATGTTAATAGATTTTGTGGTTATTTTTATAAACAAAAAATACTATAATTTTACGTTGTAAATCTTGGTGTGATTCTATGAATCACTGCTCCTAAAGTTATTAAGGGTCTCACTTAAAATTAAAGAGTCTTTAATATAATTTATTAAACTACCCATACTAAAAATTTGAAGTATATCTGATGTGCGCATGTTGAGTTTAATTAAATATACAGATTTGAAGCGTTTTTATCCTGAGTTCGCATATCAAAAATTTCGCTGATCACAAGGTAGTTTTATTAAATTCCGATCGGTGTTCCGATTTATTTTCTTATTTTGTTTAAAAACTTATATTAAGGGACTCAAAGAAGATATGGTCGGCAAAATACCATCCTAATCTTTTCATAGAGCCCTACGGATCATAATAAAAATAAATATAATATATTAAATAACTCGAGTACAAAATTTAATAAATATTATTAACCAAGTATTATTAAACAAATTATCCCAAATAAATAAATAAAGAAGATAAAATATTTCAAAGATATAAGATTTCAAAATTAAAACCATTGTCATTATCATTCTACAAAAATTAAAATATATGTTGGATGCAGTAGCTATACAAGGGGGATCTGATATTCTAAGAAACAAATTCATGTTATATGTCAAATTTTATAATTTATATGTTGGATAAGATACATTGCGGATATGATTTACTAAGCAACTAATTCATATTATATGCAAAAAATTATTAGTCTAACAGATTGATATAAAAATTGATGAAATCTCTCTTTATGCAGTTGTTATTGTAGATGTGGAAGAAGGGCTCAAAATATTTTCTGCGAAGCATGACAGTCCTTTAGATGGACCTATTGGCCAAAGCAAAAATTATAGAAAAATATTATTGTTCTAATATCAGCAGAGACATTTTAAATTAGGTAAGTCGGTTGCTATTGAATACATTATTCATGTATTTTGTATAAATTTTTTTATCACAGTTTTTTTTTTAAAAATGGTTGACTAGTAATTGCAACTACTATTTATCACACCACCCTTCACAAATAAAACAATGCAAGCGTTATCAAACGTCAGCTGCTTTTTGTATATTCTGATATTTGTTTTAGATCAATCCACTTTAGAAAAAAATACTTTATACTAACCCTCTTCGTGAAGCCAAAGCTTCAATAAAAAAATAAAAGAAGAAATAAAGAAAATAAACAAACAAAAAAAAAACAAAAAAAAATGAAGAAATGAAATGGAAGTATGAATCTGTTCAATGATTTTAAATACATTTTGATTTATATATCATTTTTTAAAAATTTTAATTGTTATATTTTGAATATCTTAGTGGTTACTTGTTGTAAAGATGTTATAAAGAAATTCAAGTTAGTAACATCACCAAATGCGTTACAAACTGACAGTAAATTATGTGGAGTCTTTTGTCTTAAGAAACCTTCAGTGAAACTTAATAATTAGAATAAATTGTGTCAAAACCTAATTATTTTTTAACTTGAAAGACAAGGTAAAGGTTCTTTAAAAAATGAACTTGATGTGAGACCTTATCGGTCATAGCGCTGAAAACCATTAAAGAACACGCAACCATAACATTCATAAAGTTTCTTAAAAATGAAATAATGCGAATGGACATGATGTATGATTTTTTTTTAAATTTATAGGAATAAGTTAATTATTTAAAGAGTTAGTATATAATTTTCAGCAAATTACAAAACTTTTTTGTAGTTTGCTGAAAATTATATAAACTAGGAACAGTTCTAACTGAAATAAATTTAAATATAAATAAATTAAGTTAAATAAATGGGTATAGTAAAATTTTTTATTTTATTTTTCTATTATAGCAATTGCAATAATTGATTTATGGGTAAAATGTGATAACTGCATTTATAACAGATGGTTTCACATAGACTGTATTGGTAACGCCAAAAAAACAAGTAACTTATTTACTTTTTTAAACGTTTTTATTTAAGTTGATATACAAATCTCCATTATTTTGATTTTTGTTATGCTTCATTAATTGTTATAGATGTGTTTCCATATTTTGTTGTTATATATATAGTTCTATATTTTTAGATGTGTCTGCCATTTTAAGAATTCATTTTAAAATGCTTAAAACACTATGAATTTTAAAAAATTAATTTTTTAAAAAAAAACAATACTTGCAGTTTTATGAATGTTTCCTCCATTTCTATGAAAACGTTTTTAAAAGCCGGTCTAATAAACAATGAAGGAGAATGGACAATGTTAACAATTTTTTTGGAAAGTACTGAAAGTATCTCTATATTGAATTAACATAGTAAGATGATTATGAAGATGTGAAAACTATAGGTAAATTGACACAAAAAC